>NC_090648.1:485438069-485623069 GCF_040937935.1 Hyperolius riggenbachi | reverse complement strand
ACATATATATATACACACACACACACACATATATACACACACACACACATATACATACATACATACATACATACATACATATATATATATATATATATATATATATATATATATATATATATATATATATATATATATATATACATACATATACATATACACACACACACACACATTTCAAAACTATATTTATCGTTTTATGGAAGTCATAAAACGATAAATATCGTTTTTAGTGCGGCACCATTTTTTAACTCATAAAACGATAAATATCGTTTTATATTGCAAATTCATGCGGCGCCATTTTTACACTGTAAGTGCTGGCGCCATTTTTAACTGATCCCGTTTTGATTGTGCAAACCAGCCTTCCTTCCTCTTTAGGAGGGGAACTATTCATAAAAAGACCTGTGCACCGGATTATAATGAATAAATAAAATACAAAACATGCACAAAAATTGCACTAGAAAAGACCCCAAAAATTGCAAATTGGTGGCTATGGGAAATTGCAAGCAGAAAATGTAAGAACAAATGTGGCCGGCTCCTATATACGGTTAGAAACAGTATTTTTAATTAAGACAGGTAAATCAACAAATGTGGGGAAGGGTGACAACTAACCTCATTTAGATTTACTTCTGTCCCTCATTCCCTATCTCCATGACCACCAGGATTCCCAGTAATGCTACAGATGCCTAGAGAGGTCATAGACCCAGGAAGAGAGGTTACTATCCAGTGTTGAGGAAACAGACAGCAGTATAAACACTTTAAAGACCATTCTTTCTTCTTTCCAAACTTTTAGTTTTTTTTTTCACTTTAAAGAACACCTGAAGTGAGAGATATATGGAGGCTGCCATATTTATTTCCTGTTAAACAATTCCAGTTGCCTGGAAGTTCTGCTGATGTCTTTTGCTGCAATAGTGTCTGAATCACACATCTGATACAAGCATACAGCTGATCCAATCAAAGTTCAGTCAGAGGCAGAGCACCTGATCTGCATGGTTGTTCAGGGTCTATAGCTAAAAGTATAAAGGTGCGTATTCACATGCGACTATAGTCGTTTGAAACGATCGTTTCCCGATCGTTTCAAATGACGATCGTTTAAAAAAAAGCAGGCAATGACCATTAAGTCTAACGACGAATGAGCTAGATCGTTAAAAACGAACGATCTAGCTTGGCGGATTTTTTCCAACGACGATCGTTTGCAAAAGTAGTACATCGTTGGAAACGGTCGTTCGTACTAGGCTTGACAGGAGCATTTCACTATTTCTCCATGGAACTTTTCATTTTTATACGCAGGCGCAATAGTTGCTTTTACGTGATGTAACGTTCGTTCTAACGATGTGATCGTTACACACCTTTTAAAACTAACTTTACTTAGGTCGTTCTTTCGTCAATTGAAAGTTTGTTCGTCATTGACAATGAACGATCGTTGTCGCATGTGTGTACGTAGCTTTAGAGGCAGAGGATCAGCAGGACAGCCAGGCAACTGATATTGTTTAAAAGGTAATAAATATGGCCTCCATGTCATTCTCACTTCAGGTGACCTTTAATTTTCCACAGCAAGGCAGAGATGGCAGTTTTATTTTTTTTAATCCAGAAACTTTATCTGTGGAAATACACACTGGCTTTTGGACAGCATTGGAGTAGGTGAGAATTATAGCGAAAGGCAGAAGGATTACTCACGCCTATCACCGCCGCTTAGTGCGGCCGCATGAAGACATCTGGTTTAAGCATTCTCCGAAATCTTTTCCCGAAATCTGGACGTAAACCATTTGCTCACTGTTTTTTATTTGGTTCTCTGGCGCTGCTTATCACATCCTGCTAATAATGACTTCACTTTACTAGAGTGGAGAGAGACGCAGCCTCATACCTCGTCAGTACACTCTGGAACAGATGTGTTCACGACGGACTACGCAGGCCATTCTTCCAGCTGTTGGTGTCATTTCAGGATTTTTTTCCCTCAAAGGGCTGGTGCACACCGAGCGGCTTTTTGGGCGTTTTCAGATCCGCTTGCGGCTGCGGATCTGCTTGGTCAATGTATCTCAATGGGGTGGTGCACACCAGAGCGGCAGGCGTTTTGCAGAAACGAAAAATGCCTGGGTGAGGCATTTTTTGGATTGCGGATGCGTTTCTGCCTCAATGTTAAGTATAGGAAAAACGCAAACCGCTCTGAAAAACGGCACTTCAGAGCGGTTTTGCAGGCGTTTTTGTTACAGAAGCTGTTCAGTAACAGCTTTACTGTAACAATATATGAAATCTACTATACTGAAAACCGCAGCAGCAATCCGCAAAACGCTAGCAAAACGCCTCATAAAAATAAAAAAAAGCGTTTAAAAATCTGCTAGCGTTTTGCGGATCTGCTAGCGGGTTTTGGTGTGCACCAGCCCTTACTTTGCGTTTTCTTGATGTTGCTTTCTTCTGCTTTTATTTGACAGGTGAAACATCAGCTGATCGCCCTGGAGCGTTCCAACGGACGGAGGCGAAAAAGCGCTGCGGACTAATTTTAACCATTTCTCCGCCACCTGCATTAGATCAGAGACGAAAAAATGCAAATCAGGCAGTTAAAAAGGGATTCTTGGCTCCCGCTTTAGATAATACAAATGTATACAATAATTCCCACGAGGACCGCCAAGTATGACCTAAATGCGCTTATTCTATCCATTCCTGCTCTTCTGATTGGGGTTTAAAAGTTTAAAGCTAATACACAGTTGAAACACAGTATGGGGTGCTAATTTAAGTACTCACCCCCTATGGATTTAGGCTGAACCTCCATTTGATTTGTTTTTGCTTTTGTATTTACCCTTCCGTGATTTCTCTGCATTTGAAGTCTTTTCTTGTTTGTTTTTAATCATCAGGAGATGGGTGATGAAAACAAAATTGCTGTTCATATGCAAATCAGAGTACTCAAATCCATACCTCCCAACTCTTTGAGATGAGAAAGAGGCAGAGACGGGACAAGGTCCTTCAATACCCAAGGCTGAGACAGCAAAGTGCGCCCCTCCATCCCTCCACCCCAGCCATCACACACTGATTGCTATTAGACTAATAGGTGCCCCAGGGCCCCCAACCTCCCCAACACCTTAATCTCTAGTTATCTGGCTTGCAGTCACTGTCATGTATCCCCTTTTCTTATTTCTTTCTACTTCAAACACAATTGGGAATGACAGCTGAATGAATTGTGCGTCCCCTCCTACACTGCGCCCTGAGGCTGGAGCCTCTCCAGCCTCTGCCTCGGCCCGGCCCTGGAAAGAGGGACACTTAAGCCACACCCCTGTCACACCCCTAATCACGCCCCATCACACCCCCTAGTCATGCATACCATAAAGATTTCATAAGAAAAATATGTTGTTTTATAATTCAAACCACATTGGTCCTTTCTATCCTGGTTCATTTTCCTTCATATTAACATTTTAAAATTAAGTAATTTATCAATTTAAAGGATGGGAATAAAGTTTAGAGTCAATCAAACACATTTTTAGTAGATAAATATATATATTTACATAGAAAGAGGGACAAAGTCCTGAAAGAGGGACAAATGAGGTGGAAACAGGGACAAAGGGACAGGGCTTCCAAAGAGGGACTGTCCCTCCGAAAGAGGGACTGTTGGGAGCTATGCTCAAATCAAATAAAATGCAAATGTTAATTTATGCATATTCTCAAGGGTTTGACTCCAAATCATGGAGCCCCACTCCAACCCCTGAAAAACTTTGAGATGCCCCTATCCCAGTCCTCACTGTCCCCAAGTTTACACCTTACACTTGTGTTACACCCCCAAGGCTAGAAAGCTTATATGGCAGAAATCATATGACAAGTCTGTCTGACCGCAATTAATCCCCTACTCCAATAACCATGCCTGCCCTGGTGTGGCTGCCCTGTATCAGAAGGGAGGAGGCTGGGGGCCCCCTACATTCCTGGGCCCCTGTACAGCTTTAGGGGCCACTTCCTGTATAGTCACACCTCTCACAGTGCAATCATCTTCCTGCCAGTCTGTGAGTGCAGCTGTGCAGAGAGCTTTATATCCACAGAACAAGAAACCTTTATAACCTTTTTAAGTCTTTCTGCTGCCTCGTCTCATGCTGATGACATACACAGTCCTACAGCCCAGGCTCCAGATTTTAGATGCAACGAGGATTCCCAATCTAGCGTGGCCATGCAGATCTACATGCTTCCGAACAGGTGTACAGGCCTGCTGCATAACCTGCCCACAGCCTACTATTGCCTCGACTCCAACTCATTCTTCTACCATTTCTCTGATCTCCTGTACACTGACCTCATCTTGTCCATTGCCATGCCTGTACATGACCTGTCCTGACCATCTCCTGTCCATTACGATAGCGATGAGTAATTGCGTATTACAAATGATCTCAGCCAAGATCACTCAGGAATTGGTGTCCTCTGATGTACCTAGACCTCAAATCATTGCCCAGCCTGGTCACCAGCGGGAGTTTGGAATGGTGTTATCTGCTGGGGCAGATCTGATCTTTTCATAATATCCACAGCAGGTTGGAGTTAAAATCCACAATCTTATTAATGTGCTTTCTCCAGCATTTCATGGAATTTGGCATAGTCACTGTTAGTTCCTTCTACTCCTGAGCGAAGTGCCAGATGCTGGATTTAATTTGCACTAAGTTCATGAGAGGGGGAAAGTCATCTAGATTAAAGAAAAACTGTAACCCAGACTTGACCGTCATCCCAATCAGTAGCTGATACCCCCTTTCCCACAAGAAGTCTTTACCTTTTCTCAATCAGATCATCAGGGACATCTGTATGGCTGATATTGTGGTGAAATCCCTCCCATAATGTGCTGTCAGGGGTAGTAATCATTTGACAGATGTGAGATTTTTTGCCTAGTCCATCTCCTCACCATGGATTTTCAGTATTTATTCTTTACAAAAGCACTCCCTAGAAACGATCTAAAGTATACAAAGATGTCTCTCAGCTGCCTTAATCATTTTCATACTATTTTGGCAGCTGAACTGAGCGACTGCAGGTCAGTAAGTGCTTTTGTAAATAAAGAAACAACTGAGAATCCCCCATGAGGAGATGGGCTAGTCCAGCACCTGTCAGATCTCTGTTAGATTTTTACTGTCTACTGTCAGTGACAGCAACTTAGGGAAAAGTAATATATAGTGCATTTGACTTTGGGAGAAATGTACATTTATAGGTTTTATAATTTTTCAGTACAGTTGTACTTTAAAGCAGAATTGTCAGCCATAAAATCAAATTAAATGTACCCATGCTGTTCTGTGTTTATTATGTAGTCTACAACCTGACCCTGCATTGCAAACATTCCAATATAATCACAACAGTTGTAATAATTCTTATCTCATCCAGTCTGGCTCTATTGGACACATTGCAAAGGAGAGGGAAGCTTGTTATCTCCCCTCCCACATGCCTGCTCCTCACTGATTGGCTGAGGGCGGTTCAGTGTGACACAATACACCTCACCCCTCTGCAGAAGCTGCTGAAATATGATCTATGCTGTGCTCACATGTGTTTACAAAGCAAGCCAGATATGACAGGGCAGATTCTAGGAGAAAAGAATGAATAAGGGAGGAAATGACATCAGGATTGGCTTCAGTCAGAGGCAGTTAAGATGGAAAATGCCTGAAGCAGTTTTCTCTTTATTTACTATATAAAATTCACTGAAATCAAAAACATGGGCAGTACAAATATTATGTTATGTAAGTAGAACAAATATTTATCTACTTATGTGTTGTTTTTTTCCTGGGATAGAATGGCTTTCCCTGCTGCTTTAAACTCATCGGCTATATAAATCTGAAGCCCTCGCCTGGGTTATAATATAAAATATTGGACGTTTCTAGAAAGTCAGTAAAGGAGCAGTATTGTGATTGCATGGATTCATTGGCAGCCTCTCCTTGTGCCCTTTGGTGCTCATAAAGTGTCCGGCCAGTTGGAAGATGGCCCCGGATGTTTACAGAGCGGACACACGATGCTGAGCAATGTGGGCTTAGGTATGAATGGGGAGGCAGCTGAGTCATACGGAGGTGCTACTCAGAGCAGGAAGAATATAGGAACCAGCTGCCTTGTAGAGCATCGCAGAGATACAGCACCGTATTGTACACGACTTCAGGAGACACACAGGAAGCAGCAGAACAGAGCTGAAGATCAACAGCAGAAGTGGGCATTGTCCACGGAAACTCCGATTTCTGCCAATTCCAATTTTCCCATTTTCTGATTTCCCATTTTTCTGATTTTGCAATTTCCAAGGAATAATTGTCAATTTTTGCATCAGAGAATGCAAAATATGACAAAAACAAACCACCCAAAAAATGGAAAAATGAAATCTTGTGATTGATCTAAAATGACCGCGGTGATCAGTTTTTTGCGGGGAAAAAAATAATCTGCATTCTCTTATTGAAACAATGCTGCAGAGTTCTGTGATGGGACTAAAATTACCGAGTTGTAGTTAACGAATTTCCGGTGAAATCCGATTTCCGTTTTCCGACCGGAAATACGGAAATGGAAATACCGCTAAATCCCAGTGAGCGCCCCTAAGCAAGACTTCAATGGCCGCACTGACTTGTGACAGCAGATTACTCGGCACAGCACATGTCGGCCCACACAAGGTCTGCCCCAAAAGAGGGTGCAACCCCACCTTCCATAGACCAGCCAACCCTAGTCTGAGAAAGTCATAAGGACAGATATGTTGGTTGGGGCGTCCACCAATGACCATTCATTAGCAAACAGCAGTGGTTGACAGTTCAAATCTCAACCAGAACGCTATCTGCACAGAATTCGTATGTGTTTCCTGTCTCTGTGTGGGTTTCCTCCGGGCACTCTAGTTTCCTCCCACATCTCAAGTACATCCAGATAAATTACCTGCCCCCCACCCCACAATAAAAAAAAAAATAGCCTTAGTCCCTGGTATATAAGAAACAGGAAGGCAGGGTCCAAAATATATAGAAACGTAAAAAAACTGACTGAAATCTGGCTGGATTAGCTACCTGCTAGTTTCAGGTGTGTGCTTCAGACACTACTGATGCCAGAATGATCAGTTGCCCGGGTGCCTTATCCAGGCGAGTGGTATTGTTCAAAAGGAAATAAGCATGGCAGCCTCCATATACTTTTCCCTTCAGGATCCCGTTAACGTGGACCTGAACTGAGAACTTCCTCTCTGCGCTAAAAGATAAGCAACATTATAATAGGCTTAAAGAAAAACATTTGTTTGTTATAGCTTACAGAACTCCTGCAATAAATCTGCAGTATACCTGCTTTCATGGAAACAGACGAAGGGTTAACATCCTGTGTTTACATATTAGCTGTGTCTGCCAAGGACTGCCACATTTCCGTGCTGACACAGCTGAGAGATCATATTACACTTGAAGTGGAGGGGAAATTACAGGTTACATGAATAGGAGGGGGGATAACATACCTCCCAACTTTTTGAGATGAGAAAGAGGGACACTTAAGCCACACCCCTAATTACGCCCCATCACAACCCCTAGTCATGCATACCATAAAGATGTCATAGGAAAAATATTTTGTTTTATAACTCAAATCACACTGGTCCTTTCTATCCTGGTTCATTTTCCTTCATATTAACATTTTAAAATTAGTAATATATCAATTTAAAGGATGGGAATAAAGTTTAGTCAAACACATTTTTTAGTAGATAAATACATATATTTACATAGAAAGAGGGACAAGGTCCTGAAACAAGGACAAATGAGGAGAAAAGAGGGACAGAGGGACAGTTGGGAGCGATGGAATAAGACAGGCTCTTCTCTCTAAAAACACACAGGGTGCATTTCTCTCCGTTACCCTTCTGTCCTGTTCAAGAGTTAAAGCCCACTTTAAGGCTTCTTGCACACCAAGACGTTGCATTAGGTGGCACGTTAAGGTCGCATAACGTGCACCGAACACAACGTATGGTGCTGCAAGAAAGGACGGTAGAGTGAGCCGCGTTAGGCGGCTCGAGTCCTATAATGTCTCCCAGAGTGGCGCTGATTGGCCAGCGGGACCACGTGATGCGGAGCGAGACACTCCGCATCACGTGGTCCCGCCGGCCAATCAGCGCCCGCCAGTGCAGTAAATATTAAGTAGCCATGTGCGCGGCTACTGTAGCTGGCTCTCCCCGCCTCCTCTCCGCCCCCCACTGCGCATGTGCAAACAGTCTAACGCGGCTATAGCCGCTCCAACGCCGTAGCATGCTGCACTTTGCACAGAACGTGCAGCGTTACATGTAACGCAACGTGGGCTGTGTGAACAGCCCACTTGTGTTACATTGCTGTGCGTTGGGGGAGCGTTACAGGCGCACTAACGTGCGCCTGTAACGTCTTGGTGTGTAAGCAGCCTAAATTATGACTGTAAAAGTAGTTGTAATTCACATGGATGCCACTAGAGGGAGACCACAGCACAAGTTCAAGTAATCAGCGCCACAATAATAAGATTCATCATTATTGTGAACAGGTTTGGAGCATTCTGTACACCACAAACGTTCCCCAAGTCTTCTTGGATTTCTCTGAACAGTTGGTTTGAGATTTATTTACAGTAATAAGTAAAAATACACGCGGAGCGACATCTGAGAACAACAGGACGTGGTCCATGAGCCTTTCACAGGAAATAAATCACCAGAATGACCTTTCGGGGGATTTATCCTGCGGTCAGCTCAAAGCTCTACTTCAGGTACAAACGTTTGAGGCTTGTGTATTATCTGTGTGGAAACTTCCTTCACCGCAGACTGCCTGTGCTATAAGCTGCAACTATCTCAGAGGGATTCAGTCTACGCTCCGCCCCCTTGCAGGCTAAACAGCAGAATGAGCCAATCCAAGCAGCAGCAACTCCAGCCCGATATGTTACTAGCTCCCTGAACTCAGCTGCTTCTACTCGTGAAGTCAGATTTTTAAGGCGACCCTGAGCAGAGGTTGTGCTGCACGTCATATTGCCGTGCATGCGCTATATGATGCACGGCAGAGGGGAGGATAGCCAGGCATACGTGTCCCCAGTATAGGTAGCCAGACACAGGTGTCCCCAGTATAGGCAGCCAAGCATAAGTGTTCCCAGTATAGATAGCCAGGCATAAGTGTCCCCAGTATAGGTAGCCAGGCATAAGTGTCCCCAGTATAGGTAGCCAGGCATAAGTGTCCCCAGTATAGGTAGCCAGGCATAAGTGGCCCCAGTATAGGTAGCCAGGCATAAGTGTTCCCAGTATAGATAGCCAGGCATAAGTGTCCCCAGTATAGATAGCCAGGCATAAGTGTCCCCAGTATAGATAGCCAGGCATAAGTGTCTCCAGTATAGGTAGCCAGACATAGCTGCCCCTAGTATAGGTAGCCAGGCATAAGTGTTCCCAGTATAGTATATATTTCGACTTCCTGATTAGCAGGAAGTAGACAGAGTAAGCGGTGCTGTGGACAGAGGAGCCTGGCTCAAGTGAACATCACCTGGAGCCAGGAAGGAAGTGAGGTGCTTCTTCTACGAGGCTTCCCACTGCGCGCGCTTACTCTGCAGTGGAGGGTGGAGCACGGAGGGGGGCCCCCGGGAGAGGGAGGGAGAACTAGGACCCCCCTCCCCACGGCTGAGTGCTAGTGTGGCCTCACAGCGCTCCAGGCGAACACCCGATTGGCCCGCCCCTAGAAACTGGGCTGCTTCCTGTTCCCAGGTCACAGTGCGACTTTTTGCAGAGTCCCTGATTCAGGGCAGGTTCACACGGGCGTCTGTCCTGCGTTAACCGCCTGTGCTCTGGACTTGGCGTTAAACGCTCCCATTCAAGTGAATGGGAGGCTTCTACCAGCGTTTACGTGAACGCAGCATAATGATTCCTGAGCAAAGCCAGAGTGAATGCTCAGTCAGGGATTTTATCAGGGTTTTCCAATTGAAGCAGGCACACCATCCATCAAGTTTCCCGGGGTGCTTGGTGAAGTGGCATAGGCAATGCCACACTCAAATCAGTCCACAAATCTCACCAGCACACCACCAGTTTAAAGCACACCGTTTATTGTGCCAGTTTCCACAGTATTCCAACAATTGTTTCGGGGGCCTCGCAGGGTCCCTATTTCTCAAGGCATGTGGTTACCACATGCCTTGAGAAAGGGGGACCCTGCGAGGCCCCCGAAACAATTGTTGGAATACTGTGGAAACTGGCACAATAAACGGTGTGCTTTAAACTGGTGGTGTGCTGGTGAGATTTGTGGAGGGATTTTATCAGGGCTGATAAGAAGCAAGCTGAGCAGTGAAGAATGAAACAGAGAGCAGGGTAGGTGTTTTCTCTAATGTCCCCACTGATATATATGGTGAAATACAGGAGGGTGCTTCGTCTCTAATTCCCTTTGCACTTTAAAACAGAGCTGTTAGATGGTAGTTTTACGTCTGTGTGTCAGTCTTGGAATAGATGGTCTTGAATAAGACGGGGTATGCAGGGGAGCAAAATTAGCAATTAATTATAGATGAATTACTGATGAGGGCAATTTGGAGTTAAAGTGGAATTCAGATTTGGACAGATGGAAGGAAGACATAAGAACTATAAAATATTTTTTTTATATTCTTAACATCTGTCTGGGCTACAGTCCTTAAAGAGACACTGAAGTGAAAAAAAAATTATGATATTATGATTTGTATGTGTAGTACAGCTAAGAAATAAAACATTAAGATCAGATACATCAGTCTAATTGTTTCCAGTACAGGAAGAGTTAAGAAACTCCAGTTGTTATCTCTATGCAAAAAAGCAATTAAGCTCTGCGACTTTCAAAGTCCTGGAGAGGGCTGTTATCTGACTTTTATTATCTCAAGTGTTATTCAACTATTTACTTTTCCTCTGCCAGAGGAGAGGTCATTAGTTCACAGACTGCTCTGAAAGAATCATTTTGAATGCTGAGTGTTGTGTAATCTGCACATATTACAGAATGATGCAATGTTAGAAAAAACACTATATACCTGAAAATAAAAATATGAGAATATTTTCTTTGCTGCTAAACTTCTAATAATTATTCATAGTACACAACCAATTCATTATATCATATATTTTTTTTTCGCTTCAGTGTCTCTTTAAGGGAACCTGAACTGAGAGGGATATTTAGGCTGCCACATTGATCTCCTTTTAAACAATACCAGTTGCCTGGCTGTCCTGATCTTGTATTCATCAGTAGTGACTGAATCACATTGCTGAAACAAGCATGAGGCAAATCCAGTCAGACTTCACTCAGAGCACCTGATCGGCATGCTTGTTCAGAAACCATCGCTAAACGTACTAAAGGAAGAGCATCGGCAGAACAGCCAGGCAATCTGCATTGTCTAAAAGGACATAAGAATGTCAGCCTCCTTATTTCTCTCATCTCAGGTTCCCTTTAAGGAATGATTATGGCAGAGGGTGTCTCTGCTGTCTTTTAGATGTAGATTGCAGCAGCTTTGGAGGAAGAAATAATGGCCATGTGGACTACAGGGAGTATAAGGGAGGGAGAGGCAATGTATGCTCACTCACACAGACATCTGCTGAAGGAGACCACTTACAGTCATTGATATGAGCCCCATAGCGTGGAACCAGTGGTGAAGCAATAGGGGATACAGAGTTTGCGATCGCACAGGAGCCCTTGAACCAGAGGGGTCCACTAGGGGCCCTCCCTCAACCGCAATATTAGCTCTTCAATGGTGCTATACTGGTAACGATCACTCCTATAGATACTTTGAATAGTGGAAATCATTAACAGACCTTCCCAGCTTACACCCCTCATACTGTGCATGTCCCCTCCCCTGCTTACACCTCTCATACTGTAGATGTCCCCTCCCCTGCTTACACCTCTCATACTGTGGGTGTCCCCTTCCATGCTTACACCTCTCATACTGTAGATGGTTCCTCCCCTGCTTACACCTCTCATATTGTGGATGTCCTCTCCCTGCTTACACCACTCATACTGTGGATGTCCCCTCCCCCGCTTACACCTCTCATACTGTGGATGTCCCCTTCCCTGCTTACACCTCTCATACTGTGGATGTCCCCTCCCCTGCTTACACCTCTCATACTGTGGATGTCCCCTCCCCTGCTTACACCACTCATACTGTGGATGTCCCCTCCCCCGCTTACACCTCTCATACTGTGGATGTCCCCTTCCCTGCTTACACCTCTCATACTGTAGATGGTTCCTCCTCTGCGTACACCTCTCATAATGTAGATGGTTCCTCCCCTGCTTACACCTCTCATACTGTAGATGGTTCCTCCTCTGCGTACACCCCTCATACTGTAGATGGTTCCTCCCTCGCTTACACCTCTCATACTGTGGATGTCCCCTCCCCTGCTTACACCTCTCATTCTGTAGAGGATTCCTCCCCTGCTTACACCTCTCATACTGTCGATGTCCTCTCCCCTGCTTACACCTCTCATACTGTGGATGTCCCCCTCCCCTGCTTACACCTCTCATACTGACGGTGTCCCCTCCCCTGCTTACACCTCTCATACTGTAGATGGCTCCTCCCCTGCTTACACCTCTCATACTGTGGATGTCCCTCCCCTGCTTACACCTCTCATACTGTGGATGTCCCCCTCCCCTGCTTACACCACTCATACTGTGGATGTCCCCTCCCCTGCTTACACCTCTCATACTGTAGATGGTTCCTCCCCTGCTTACACCTCTCATACTGTAGATGATTCCTCCTCTGCTTACACCTCTCATACTGTGGATGTCCTCTCCCCTGCTTACACCTCTCATACTGTGGATGTCCCCTCCCCTGCTTACACCTCTCATACTGTGGGTGTCCCCTTCCCTGCTTACACCTCTCATACTGTAGATGGTTCCTCCCCTGCTTACACCTCTCATATTGTGGATGTCCTCTCCCTGCTTACACCACTCATACTGTGGATGTCCCCTCCCCCGCTTACACCTCTCATACTGTGGATGTCCCCTTCCCTGCTTACACCTCTCATACTGTAGATGGTTCCTCCTCTGCGTACACCTCTCATAATGTAGATGGTTCCTCCCCTGCTTACACCTCTCATACTGTAGATGGTTCCTCCTCTGCGTACACCCCTCATACTGTAGATGGTTCCTCCCTCGCTTACACCTCTCATACTGTGGATGTCCCCTCCCCTGCTTACACCTCTCATTCTGTAGATGATTCCTCCCCTGCTTACACCTCTCATACTGTCGATGTCCTCTCCCCTGCTTACACCTCTCATACTGTGGATGTCCCCCTCCCCTGCTTACACCACTCATACTGTGGATGTCCCCTCCCCTGCTTACACCTCTCATACTGTAGATGGTTCCTCCCCTGCTTACACCTCTCATACTGTAGATGATTCTTCCTCTGCTTACACCTCTCATACTGTGGATGTCCTCTCCCCTGCTTACACCTCTCATACTGTGGATGTCCCCTCCCCTGCTTACACCTCTCATACTGTGGGTGTCCCCTTCCCTGCTTACACCTCTCATACTGTAGATGGTTCCTCCCCTGCTTACACCTCTCATATTGTGGATGTCCTCTCCCTGCTTACACCACTCATACTGTGGATGTCCCCTCCCCCGCTTACACCTCTCATACTGTGGATGTCCCCTTCCCTGCTTACACCTCTCATACTGTAGATGGTTCCTCCTCTGCGTACACCTCTCATAATGTAGATGTTCCTCCCCTGCTTACACCTCTCATACTGTAGATGGTTCCTCCTCTGCGTACACCCCTCATACTGTAGATGGTTCCTCCCTCGCTTACACCTCTCATACTGTGGATGTCCCCTCCCCTGCTTACACCTCTCATTCTGTAGATGATTCCTCCCCTGCTTACACCTCTCATACTGTCGATGTCCTCTCCCCTGCTTACACCTCTCATACTGTGGATGTCCCCCTCCCCTGCTTACACCTCTCATACTGTGGGTGTCCCCTCCCCTGCTTACACCTCTCATACTGTGGGTGTCCCCTCCCCTGCTTACACCTCTCATACTGTGGGTGTCCCCTCCCCTGCTTACACCTCTCATACTGTAGATGGCTCCTCCCCTGCTTACACCTCTCATACTGTGGATGTCCCTCCCCTGCTTACACCTCTCATACTGTGGATGTCCCCCTCCCCTGCTTACACCACTCATACTGTGGATGTCCCCTCCCCTGCTTACACCTTTCATACTGTAGATGATTCCTCCTCTGCTTACACCCCTCATACTGTAGATGGTTCCTCCCTCGCTTACACCTCTCATACTGTGGATGTCCCCTCCCCTGCTTACACCTCTCATTCTGTAGAGGATTCCTCCCCTGCTTACACCTCTCATACTGTGGATGTCCTCTCCCCTGCTTACACCTCTCATACTGTGGATGTCCCCTCCCCTGCTTACACCTCTCATACTGTGGATGTCCCCTCCCCTGCTTACACCTCTCATACTGTGGATGTCCCCTCCCCTGCTTACACCTCTCATACTGTGGGTGTCCCCTCCCCTGCTTACACCTCTCATACTGTAGATGGCTCCTCCCCTGCTTACACCTCTCATACTGTGGATGTCCCTCCCCTGCTTACACCTCTCATACTGTGGATGTCCCCCTCCCCTGCTTACACCACTCATACTGTGGATGTCCCCTCCCCTGCTTACACCTCTCATACTGTAGATGGTTCCTCCCCTGCTTACACATCTCATACTGTAGATGATTCTTCCTCTGCTTACACCTCTCATACTGTGGATGTCCTCTCCCCTGCTTACACCTCTCATACTGTGGATGTCCCCTCCCCTGCTTACACCTCTCATACTGTGGATGTCCCCTCCCCTGCTTACACCTCTCATACTGTGGGTGTCCCCTCCCCTGCTTACACCTCTCATACTGTGGATGGCTCCTCCCCTGCTTACACCTCTCATACTGTGGATGTCCCTCCCCTGCTTACACCTCTCATACTGTGGATGTCCCCCTCCCCTGCTTACACCACTCATACTGTGGATGTCCCCTCCCCTGCTTACACCTCTCATACTGTAGATGGTTCCTCCCCTGCTTACACCTCTCATACTGTAGATGATTCCTCCTCTGCTTACACCTCTCATACTGTGGATGTCCTCTCCCCTGCTTACACCTCTCATACTGTGGATGTCCCCTCCCCTGCTTACACCTCTCATACTGTGGATGTCCCCTCCCCTGCTTACACCTCTCATACTGTGGGTGTCCACTCCCCTGCTTACACCTCTCATACTGTAGATGGCTCCTCCCCTGCTTACACCTCTCATACTGTGGATGTCCCTCCCCTGCTTACACCTCTCATACTGTGGATGTCCCCCTCCCCTGCTTACACCACTCATACTGTGGATGTCCCCTCCCCTGCTTACACCTCTCATACTGTAGATGGTTCCTCCCCTGCTTACACCTCTCATACTGTAGATGATTCCTCCTCTGCTTACACCTCTCATACTGTGGATGTCCTCTTCCCTGCTTACACCTCTCATACTGTGGATGTCCCCTCCCCTGCTTACACCTCTCATACTGTAGATGGCTCCTCCCCTGCTTACACCTCTCATACTGTGGATGTCCCCTCCCCTGCTTACACCTCTCATACTGTGGGTGTCCCCTCCCCTGCTTACACCTCTCATACTGTAGATGGCTCCTCCCCTGCTTACACCTTTCATACTGTGGATGTACCCTCCCCTGCTTACACCTATCATACTGTGGATGTCCCCTCCCCTGCTTACACCTCTCATACTGTGGATGTCCCCTCCCCTGCTTACATCTCTCATACTGTGGATGTCCCCTCCCCTGCTTACATCTCTCATACTGTGGATGTCCCCTCCCCTGCTTACACCTCTCATACTGTGGATGTCCCCTCCCCTGCTTACACCTCTCATACTGTGGATGTCCCCCTCCCCTGCTTACACCACTCATACTGTGGATGTCCCCTCCCCTGCTTACACCTCTCATACTGTAGATGGTTCCTCCCCTGCTTACACCTCTCATACTGTAGATGATTCCTCCTCTGCTTACACCTCTCATACTGTGGATGTCCTCTCCCCTGCTTACACCTCTCATACTGTGGATGTCCCCTCCCCTGCTTACATCTCTCATACTGTGGATGTCCCCTCCCCTGCTTACATCTCTCATACTGTGGATGTCCCCTCCCCTGCTTACACCTCTCATACTGTGGATGTCCCCTCCCCTGCTTACACCTCTCATACTGTGGATGTCCCCCTCCCCTGCTTACACCACTCATACTGTGGATGTCCCCTCCCCTGCTTACACCTCTCATACTGTAGATGGTTCCTCCCCTGCTTACACCTCTCATACTGTAGATGATTCCTCCTCTGCTTACACCTCTCATACTGTGGATGTCCTCTCCCCTGCTTACACCTCTCATACTGTGGATGTCCCCTCCCCTGCTTACACCTCTCATACTGTGGATGTCCCCTCCCCTGCTTACACCTCTCATACTGTGGGTGTCCCCTCCCCTGCTTACACCTCTCATACTGTAGATGGCTCCTCCCCTGCTTACACCTCATACTGTGGATGTCCCTCCCCTGCTTACACCTCTCATACTGTGGATGTCCCCCTCCCCTGCTTACACCACTCATACTGTGGATGTCCCCTCCCCTGCTTACACCTCTCATACTGTAGATGGTTCCTCCCCTGCTTACACCTCTCATACTGTAGATGATTCCTCCTCTGCTTACACCTCTCATACTGTGGATGTCCTCTTCCCTGCTTACACCTCTCATACTGTGGATGTCCCCTCCCCTGCTTACACCTCTCATACTGTAGATGGCTCCTCCCCTGCTTACACCTCTCATACTGTGGATGTCCCCTCCCCTGCTTACACCTCTCATACTGTGGGTGTCCCCTCCCCTGCTTACACCTCTCATACTGTAGATGGCTCCTCCCCTGCTTACACCTTTCATACTGTGGATGTACCCTCCCCTGCTTACACCTATCATACTGTGGATGTCCCCTCCCCTGCTTACACCTCTCATACTGTGGATGTCCCCTCCCCTGCTTACATCTCTCATACTGTGGATGTCCCCTCCCCTGCTTACATCTCTCATACTGTGGATGTCCCCTCCCCTGCTTACACCTCTCATACTGTGGATGTCCCCTCCCCTGCTTACACCTCTCATACTGTGGATGCCCCCTCCCCTGCTTACACCTCTCATACTGTGTATGTCCTCTCCCCTGCTTACACCTCTCATACTGTGGATGCCCCCTCCCCCTGCTTACACCTCCCATACTGTGGATGTCCCCTCCCCTGTTTACCCCTCTCATACTGTAGATGGCTCCTCCTCCGCTTACACCTCTCATACTGTGGATGTCCCCTCCCCTGCTTACACCTCTCATACTGTGGATGTCCCCTCCCCTGCTTACATCTCTCATACTGTGGATGTCCCCTCTCCTGCTTACACCTCTCATACTGTGGATGTCCCTTCCCCTGCTTACACCTCTCATACTGTGGATGCCCCCTCCCCTGCTTACACCTCTTATACTGTGGATGTCCTCTCCCTTGCTTACACCTCTCATACTGTGGATGCCCCTCCCCCTGCTTACACCTCCCATACTGTGGATGTCCCCTCCCCTGCTTACACCTCATACTGTGGATGCCCCCTCCCCTGCTTACACCTCTCATACTGTGGATGTCCCCTCCCTTGCTTACACCTCTCATTCTGTAGATGGTTCCTCCCCTGCTTACACCTCTCATTCTGTAGATGGGTCCTCCCCTGCTTACACCTCTTGTACGGTGGAAGTCCTTGGCAGGTTTTGATGCACCATATGAATCGTTATGTACAGAATGCTTGGGGGGGGTTGTCAATGTAAATCTGGGGATCAAAGCTCCTTAGCTATGGAACACATTAGGAAATGCTGTTGGTAAAAACAAACGCAGGTTTTGGAAAGACATGCAAGTGTGTCGCCTTCCATTGAGCTGTGTAGAATGAACTCTTTACATTCTGTTATCCATAGTTCCATCGTTTGCGTTCATAAAGACTGCCAGGTCAGATTCCAGGTAATTGTGAAAATGAAAGCCAGAAACTTGCTAATGTGGTCCTCTGTGTTTCCTCCCGCTAATCACACTGGATATATGGTATTTACAATGAGCCATGCTCTATTATTGCTATACATTATCATTCGTTATCAGTTTGTAGTGCACATCTGGTGCGCACCGATATAACTTCATCTATAACTACCTTTTAATATAATGATGATGATGATGATGATGATGATAAGAGTCACTCTCTGCCTTATTTTATCTTATCAATAAACAATATGCATTGAGCCCTTTCTTACTTGACTTGAAGGACACAGGGGAACAAAAGAGACATGGGAACAGAGAAGACACACATGGGGACAGAAGAGACACAGGGGGACAGAGAAGACACAAGGGGACAAGCGACACAAGGAGACAGAGGAAGACATGGAGAAAAGGAGGACACAGGGACAGAGGAGACACAGGGGCAGACGAGGCCACAGGGGGACAGAGGAGACACAAGGAGACAGAGGAAGACATGGAGCAAAGGAGGATACAGGGACAGAGGAGACACAGGGGCAGATGAGGCCACAGGGGGACAGAAGAGACACGGGGGGTCAGAGGAGACACAAGGAGACAGAGGAAGACATGGGACAAAGGAGGACACAGGGACAGAGGAGACATGGGGCAGAGGAGGACACAGGGGGACAGAGGAGACACAAGGAGACAGAGGAAGAGATGGGGCAAAGGAGGACACAGGGACAGAGGAGACATGGGGCAGAGGAGGACACAGGGGGACAGAGGAGACACAAGGAGACAGAGGAAGAGATGGGGCAAAGGAGAACACAGGGACAGAGGAGACATGGGGCAGAGGAGGACACGGGGAGAGAAGGAAACAAGGGGACAGAGGAGAGCACAAATAGAGGAAGACACAGGAGAGACAGAGAAGGGCATGAGGTACACGGGGAAAATAAATGGAGAGGTTTGAGGGAAGAAGATCCTCAAGACGCTCCTGCACCATAGACACAACAGGTTTAGTTTTTTGGGGTTTTTTTTTTTATCCTGGTATTTGTCCTCTAAACCTAGGTGTGTCTTCATGGTCCGGAGTGTCTTATGGTCAGAACAATGCAGTAATACATTCCCTGAGATTACCTAGTGCAGGGAGAGCCATCTGTCGGCTTTTCCCTCTAACCAAATTCAGACCTGGGCCGAGGCAAGAGAGGCTCCAGCCTCAGGGCGCAGTGTAGGAGGGGGTGCACAACTCACTCAGCTATAATTCCCCTATTGTGTTTGAAGCAGAGAGAAATAAGAAAAGGGGCTAAATGGCAGTGCCTGCAAGCCAGATCACTAGAGATTAAGGTGTTGGGGGCCTTGGGGTGCCTCTTAGTCTATTAGGAATCAGTGTGTGACGGCTAGGGGGGGGGGGGGCACTTTGGTGTCTCAGCCTTGGGTGCTGCAGGACCTTGTTCCAGCTCTGTGCAAATTACACGCAGCTGGTACATACGTATGCAGAATACTTACCCCCTAAAACCACCCCTGCTTGTGTTGGGCAGGAAGCTGTATAAGCCACAATGGTATAGGATGACCAGTAAAGCAGGATAACATTCTTCATGCACATTTTTAAAGTAACACCTAGAAGCACAACCACAAAAACAACATTAAAGTGGACCTGAAGCCAGAACTTCCTCTCTGCTCTAAAATATAAGCAACAGCATAATAACCTGTACAGAAAAAACATTTATTTGATACTGCTGATACGAATCCTGCAACAAATCTGCAGTGTGTCTACTTTCTGCTTTCATGGAAGCAGACATATTAACATCCTGGGCTTTTAAATGAACTTATCTACCGCGGCAGTCATGTGACCAAGAGGTGAGATCAAATTACAACTTGCGATTAGACACAGATGTGGGGATTAGACAGGCTAAACTCACTAAATACATACAGGGGGCATTTCTCTTGGTTTTTCTTCTGTCCTGTGCAAGAGTTAAAAGGAAACAATAGGGAACTGAAAAAAAATCAGAACTACTTACCATGGTCTTCCTCCAGCCCCTGTAAGCCTATGCGACCTCCCTGCAGTTCCGCTCCAAGGCATTCTCTCGGGGTCCCATCTGTAGGCCAACCCGGCTAGTGAAAAGCAATTTTGCAGCGATTTTGGGGGGGCGGGGGGGGAATCGATTTTAAATAAAGTTATTTATACTTACCAGATGTCCGACTTCCATCCATAGCCCCCTCCCCTAGCAGAAGAGGTCACAGGCGCTTCTCTGATTTGTCCTAAAGAAGCACCTATGACCACTTCCTTTAGGGGCGGGGCTACGGACGGAAAATGGACATCACGACACCTGGTAAGTATAATAAAGTTTATTGAAGAAAAAAAAGCATATTGCTAATCGAAAGCTTCTAATTGTTGGGAAATGCAGGAAACAATTATCCTAGGAGTCATTGCACATAGCGCTGCCGCGATTTTAAAGCGTTCCCTGTAAAAGCGTTCCCTGTAAAAGCAGGAACGCATGGAACAGAAAAGTCACGCATCAGTGAAGCATGAAGTCACTGAAAAGCTTGCGTCCTTGTCACCGCTAATGTGCGCATTTCGCGGTGGCGCTAGATTGCACCACAGCAGTCGCTCTGTGCAAAAATGGATTAAGATGAAATGGGGCCCTAGGCAAGATAGCAGTTTTTACCCACCGCTGATGGTCACCTGGCTTTTTTTTTAGTAAATAATGAATGACACATCATAAACTGGTGCGCTATTTACATGTAGTCTCTTCCCTGCACAGCGGTCCCCACATCCCCTGTATCGGATCAGGATTGGCTCTCGTCCCGTCTGAAGTCTTGGAAACACTCCCAGTTTTTATCTTTGAACATAGTGATCCCTAATTTCAAATTACGAGTCACTTCTCTATAGCAGAGCAGAAATTTTCTACATACCCCGAAGTGGTGGCAACTCTCCCCCTCCCCGGATAGCCTCCCGCCCTCCACCCCATTCCCCCCTCCCATGTGCATATGTAGGAGGTGAAAGAGACAAAGATCTGGACATTGCTGCAATATCTGTCAGCTGATGAACTCACAGATTTAACTACTATAACGTTTCCTTCTGCTTAAAGGGAACCTGAAGTTAGAGGTATATGGAGGCTGCCATGTTTATTTCCTTTTAAGCAATACCAGTTGCCTGGCTGTCCTGCTGATCCTCTGCCTCTAATACTTTAGCCACAGCCCCTGAACAAGCATGCCACAGATCACATGTTTTGGCATTGTTGTCAGATCTGACAAGATTAGCTGCATGCTTGTTTCTGGTGTGATTCAGAAACTACTGCAGCCAAATAGAACAGCAGGGCTGCCAGGAAACTGGTATTGTTTAACAGGATATAAATATGGCATCCCCTATATTCTTCTTACAACAGTTGTCCTTAAAGGATACCTGAAGTGACATGTGACATGATGAGACAGACATATGTATGTACAGTGCCAAGTACACAAATAACTATGCTGTGTTCCTTTTTTTCTTTCTCTGCCTTAAAAAGTTAAACATCAGGTATGCAAGTGACAGTTTCTGTCCGGGTCGGGACTGGATCAGACTGGGTCAGACTATAGCATAACCCTCAGTCCCTCACTAAAAAGTAATTACAGCCATAAAACACTTTCATGTCAGTAAATGGCTTCGGAGTGCAGGAAAGCGATAAAAAGGGTCAACAATTCATAGATTTGAGCTCTGCCATACTTCAGCGTAGGTGTTATTGAGCAGAGGCAATGAAACAGTAAAAATTTAAAAACTAGATTTAAATATAAAATAGAACTATGGAATATCTAAAAAAAAAAAGGTCATTTTTAGGATAAGAAGGATAGACACAATTGTTTTTCTCATCAGTTAATTTTTACCCCGGAAGTCCTTTAAGGTGGTAAAGTTTACTGAAAAAACTTTTGTGAATTACATTGAAGTCAGTGGCACCAACTTCATAAAAGTTAGTGGGAAGCCAAAATGTAAAAAAAACAAAACAGATACAGATAAGATTAGCTGCATGCTTGTTTTTGGTGTACTTCAGAAACTGCTGCAGCCAAATAGATCAGTAGGGCTGCCAGGCAACCGGTATTGTTGGGTAGGGCTGTCTGGTGGATCGTTTGCGGGTTTGGAGTAGGGGGTCTTCTTCAGGTGCCCTACACATGCCTGATTGTTGGCTGTGACATGATAGTTCATAGACTACTATGAATTCAAATAGTAACGACCAATATGGGGTTGGGGTTAGGATCACCTTGTGTAGTTTGTCTTTTCCACAGAATTGAACCTCAGTTGGTCAATATGACAGCTTTGCCTGATAGTCACAGCTCAATAGTGCAGAAATAAGATTTCAGTGTCACTCTCAGCCTCTTCTTCATATCCTGATATTATTGGAATCTCCTTGTGACCTCTAAAACCCGAAAGTGCAGCCAGTTCTGCAGCTGTTGCGTATAAAAGATTTATAACACTTCCATCACCTGTATTGCTGGTTCAGATGCCAGCGAATCTCATACATTGCCAGTAATCCTGGCTGGCAGCAATTCAGAGGGTACTCCATGTCACGATCAGTCTGCCTGTTTACTCTGACTACTGCCATACACAAGGCAACATATGACAGGTAACTCCAACATTATACATAGTAAATAGACACCTTACACTAAACCAGAGGCCCAGAATCTCAGCACTGCTAATTTGCAGAGAAAAGAAGAAGATAAAACCAATATCAATACATCCAGAGCAGAGAGGAAGATACCGCCAATATCAATACATCCAGAGCAGAGAGGAAGATACCGCCAATATCAATACATCCAGAGCAGAGAGGAAGATACCGCCGCGTACGTTAAAAAGGGGCGCTGGGAAAAAAGGGCGCAGGGTTTTAAACGATAAACATGGATAACGTTTAAAAATATAATGTACTATATTTCGTTTGAAAATAATGTTTTATAAAGTTATAAATCATTAAATAATGTGCATGAAATTGGCAATTGTGAAAACGTTAATCTTCCGTTTAAAAAGTGAAACGTATAATAACGTTTAAAAAAAATAGTAAGTAACCCTCCCTGTACCTACCCCTAACCCCTAGACCCCCGTATTGGTGCCTAAACCTAAGACCCCCCTGGTGGTGCCTAAACCTAAGACTCCCCTGGTGGTGCCTAAACCTAAGACTCCCCTGATGGTGCCTAAACCTAGGACCCCCCTGGTGGTGCCTAAACCTAAGACTCCCCTGATGGTGCCTAAACCTAAGACCCCCCTGTTGGTGCCTAAACCTAAGACCCCCCTGTTGGTGCCTAAACCTAAGACTCCCCTGGTGGTGCCTAAACCTAAGACCCCCCTGTTGGTGCCTAAACCTAAGACTCCCCTGGTGGTGCCTAAACCTAAGACTCCCCTGGTGGTGCCTAAACCTAAGACCCCCCTGTTGGTGCCTAAACCTAAGACCCCCCTGTTGGTGCCTAAACCTAAGACCCCCCTGTTGGTGCCTAAACCTAAGACCCCCCTGGTGGTGCCTAAACCTAAGACCCCCCTGTGATAAGCATTAATAACGTGTGAAAAAAATATTGTGCTGTTTTTCGTTTAAAAATAATGTTTTAAAAAAGATTGTACTGTTTTTCTGTTTAAAAATAATGTTTAAAAAATTATAAATCATAAAATAATGTATAATCATGAGAAGCAGTTATAAAACAGTAAAAGTCTCCGGGCGCCGCTTATAAAACGTTATTTTTCTCCGGCGCCCTTTTTTCCTGTCGGGCGCCCATTAAACGATATTTATTATGGGAGTGAATGGCGGCGCCCGATTTGTCCACTTGCCTCAGGCGCCCGAATTTACTGTTACCGATACCGCCAACCAATATCAATCCTTCCAGAGCAGAGAGGAAGATAACGCCAATATCAATTCATCCATTTATTTTACGCCCTTTTTATAAATTCCATTATTTTATCCTTCTATCTCAGATAAAGATATTGTTATAGACAATATTTTAAGTTTCAGCTATATTCCTGGCGCCCTTATTTGATATACGCTACGCAATATACTTAGAAAATGTTTTGAATGAAGATGATACCATTTCCTGGTTCAAAACTTCTTGCTTTTGCTGATGACAAATATGGTACAATACTCCACTGCTCCAAGAAAATTAGGTGATTCTAGCATGTATGGGAGCTTTGGGATCAACCGCTAAAATCAGCGATATTCTTCAAAGCAATTTTGCCTCAAAATCTGCCAGTGAATTCGCAGAAATTTGAAAGGCGAATTTTAAAAATACGCGTCGACACCACAAAATAGGTTTCGTAAGTTAGGACGGGCAGATTCATTGTGAAATCAGGTTCAGCAGTTTCACAAGCTCATCCTTACATAAGAAAAAGTACCGGTAGGTAGATGTCTGTAGCTTTGTCCCTCACGCAGAAATATTATTCTCAGTCTAATAAATTCCATTCGTGGGTAAATATTTGTATAAATCGTTCACAGCTCTGGTAGTCTCTCCTCTGATTTGCAACTGTTGAAAAAGTTTGGATACAACAGTTCAATCATCCGCAGGATGTCGACCACTAAACGTCCAATAAAAACCATTTCAGCAGAAGCTGCCAGATTAAAAGACAAAGACAAACACTTATATAGCGCTTTTCTCCTCGCGGACTCAAAGCGCCAGAGATGCAGCCACTAGGACGCGCTCTATAGGCAGTAGCAGTGTTAGGGAGACTTGCCTAAGGTCACCTACTGAATAGGTCCTGGCTTACTGAACAGGCAGAGCCGAGATTCGAAGATTAGACAACATGTTATATAAAGTCATATCATAAATATATAACAAACAGTGCTGCTTGCAAGTTTTCGCCAAAGTTATTTTCACATCAAAAATGCTGTTTTCGATTTTGAGAAATCTTTAAAAAAAAAAAAAAAAAAAAAATCAGGCTGCTATATTCCATAAAAAAAAAAAATCAATATTTTTACCGCAAAAAACTTGAAAAATCAATATTTTTTACTTCGAAAATTTGCAAAAAGCAAAACAAAATGTAAAGAATAAAAACAAATTTTCGATGGAGTTTGCACTCAAATATCAAATTTAACATTATTTAAAGTAAAGGCAAAAAAAAAAAAAATTTGTATTCATCACTGATAACAATAACAAATAATATGGCAATCTACTGAAACACAAAATAACCATCTTGCTATTTTAATATTTATTATTCGAGTTTGACCAAATTCTTCAAATGAACCCCGAAATATGACAAAAATTTAGTTTAAGCATACCTGAAGTAAAAAAACAAAAATAGATAAGATAAAAAGCTGCATCAGCTGTCCTACTCTTAAATAAGACTTTTACAGAGTTGTCATAGCAGAACGACAGGCTTTTAGGCCCAGTGAACACCAAAACCGCTAGCAGATTGTCAAAATGCTAGCGGTTTTTGGAGCAGATTTCAGAGCGATTCTAGGCATGTTTAGAGACGTTTTCTAAACATGCCTAGTGTTTTTGGAAGTGTTTTTGGGTAGCAGATTACAAATATTGTTACAGTAAAAGCAGTTACTGAACAGCTTCTGTAACAAAAACGCCTGGCAAACCGCTCTGATGTAGCGTTTTCCAGAGCGGTTTGCGTTTTTCCTATACTTTACATTGAGACAAATTGCAAACGTGCAGCAGGAAGCACGTTTGTGGTTTGCTAAAACCTCAGACCGCTGGTGTGCACCATCCCATTGAGATACATTAGCCAAGCGCTTTCACTGGCGGATGCGGTTGGCGGATCGCTCCTAAAACCGCTCGGTGTGCACTGGGCCTCAATCTTCCACAGCTACAACCATGAACTACTGACCTCTTTTTTTATCTACTACCTGCATTCAGAAATTCTTCAGTGCCAGGCAATAGTTTTATGGCTTGTAATTTGTTATCAGTGACAGTAAAGAATGCAGACATCAAACCAACAAATATGGATTCAGGCAATACCATTAACCACTTCACATCCAGACCTTGTTTTCAACTTATTGACCAGAGCAGTTTTGACAGTTTAGCTATGTCCCTATTTAATCAGAAATAACTTTATCCCTACTTATGACACAGAAATGAAATATATATTGTTTTTTTCAAGACAAACTAGGCTTTCATTGTATGCCACTTTTTTCCCTCAAACTATTTTGTTTTCTATGAATTTTAATGGGAAAACAAAGAAAAAAAATAGAAAAAACATGTATTTCTTAGTTTTACCAATTCCAGTAAAAAGACCTACTGTAGATAAAAAACACAAATTTTGTTTGGCTATTCTTACTGTTTATCACAAAACTTAGATTATGTTCCGGTCACAATTTATGGTGAAGATATTTGATTCTGAAATAATGCTACAGAGTGTGTTTTTCACTATGAATGAGAAAATAAAAGTATTTTTAATAGTAAAAATCAATCTCATTAGCTCAGGAAACTTATATTCTGTAATAGATTGCGGAAAAGCCGCCACGCGGACTGGCAATGAGGCGGCTGGTTCTGCGTCCAGCGCGGCGGTTTGCACGCGGTAGCGTGCGTCTGATGTGGCTGGGTCTGTTAGTGCACACAGATTGAGGAATACGCGCGCGCGCGCTGAGAGGCAGAACTTTTATGGCAAACGAGGAGGCATCAGCTGACCTGGTTGGTCAGCTGATCGCAGAGCAAGTGGCTATTGGCTGATCAGCGGTGGGTGGCGCCGGGGAGCGCCGCTCTATATATAGTTATTGCTGGTCAGTCTCAAGTTGCCTGCCGTTGTGAACACTTACGTGAAAGCACTCAGGCCATAGTCAGATCCCACAGTGTGTTAGAACCAGGAGGACCTGGGAATTCACACTGAGCCAGATTACAACTGTGTTATCATTGTGTTATACTTCAGACTAGTTCCAGGGTGTTGAGACCACGGACCTCACACCCAAGACTAGGGATACTGTGTTGCTATTGTGTTATACTTCAGACTAGTTCCAGGGTGTTGAGACCACGGACCTCACACCCAAGACTAGGCATTGTTTGATATCTGTTATGACCTATTGCATTCCTGACTATCCCTCTGCTTTCTGATTCGGTAACTACGCATATCTGACTACCTGTTGCCAACCTTGCCTGCCCCTGGTTACCGAATCAGCCTTCTGTCTCTGTACCTTATCTGCCTGTGTGTTGCCGACCTGGCCTGCCCGACCTTGCGAGCTATCCCTCTCCATTGAGAGATTAGTCTCCAGTCCTGCTAGTGACGCCCACCTTCTAGGTGTCACTTAGCCAGGGGCGCCTCTAGCCATTTTTTCACTCCAGGCGAGAAAACCTGTGGTGCCCCCCCCCTTTCTGTGGGGCCCCCACATGAAAATAATTGTAATGCGGCAGCGTTTCACCAGAAAATAATCATAATGCGGCAGCATTTCACCAGAAAGTACACGCATTGTGGAAGCGTTTCACCAGAAAATAATCGTAATGCAGCAATGTTTTACCAGAAATTAATCGTAATGCGGCAGCGTATCACTAGAAATTACTAATTGCGGCAGCATATCACCAGAAAATACACGTAAATGCGGCAGCGTTTCACCAGAAAATACACGTAATGTGGGCAGAGAAGGAACAGAGGGATACAGCGGCAGCTGTCTGCGACTTACACTAAGCAGATGCAGCAGAAGCAAATAACAGAACACCCACTGGGGGGGGTTTAGCCAGGGGCGGGGCTTTATTCAGGGGCGGGGCTTAATCCAGCAACATGGCGCCCCCAGGACCAATGGCACTCCAGGCAATGGCCTGTACTGCCTATGCCTAAAAGCGCCCCTGCCAGGGGCGCCTCTAGCCATTTTTTCACTCCAGGCGAGAAAACCTGTGGTGCCCCCCCCCTTTCTGTGGGGCCCCCACATGAAAATAATTGTAATGCGGCAGCGTTTCACCAGAAAATAATCATAATGCGGCAGCATTTCACCAGAAAGTACACGCATTGTGGAAGCGTTTCACCAGAAAATAATCGTAATGCAGCAATGTTTTACCAGAAATTAATCGTAATGCGGCAGCGTATCACTAGAAATTACTAATTGCGGCAGCATATCACCAGAAAATACACGTAAATGCGGCAGCGTTTCACCAGAAAATACACGTAATGTGGGCAGAGAAGGAACAGAGGGATACAGCGGCAGCTGTCTGCGACTTACACTAAGCAGATGCAGCAGAAGCAAATAACAGAACACCCACTGGGGGGGGTTTAGCCAGGGGCGGGGCTTTATTCAGGGGCGGGGCTTAATCCAGCAACATGGCGCCCCCAGGACCAATGGCACTCCAGGCAATGGCCTGTACTGCCTATGCCTAAAAGCGCCCCTGCACTTAGCCACAGGGCCTTCCTGCTATTCAGCCTGGGGCTCCACCCCTTTGGAAGTCTTAGGCTGTGGGAAAGTCTTTGCACTTCCCAGAGGGAGGTATTTCTCATACTGACTAGGACCATCTGCTCCTCGGGTGGTCCCACTCAAAGTCATTACTGTTGCACCAAACACTCACACTTTATAGGTGTCCAGAGGTTAGTTATGCTTGTATTATTGGTGATTCTGCAGATCATCAAAGATCGGGTATGTATCTATATTTTTGGTGATACTGCAGATCACCAATAATCAGATTCTCTCTGTGTGCTGACACCGATCGTTACAGAACGGCAGACCAAAACCAAATGGACGCACTTAACAGCCGTCTTGATGCACTCACCACCTCGGTGGAAAGTTACATCCGAGTGCTGGACAGTCACCGCGCAAGGTAACGATCACGAAGGGGAATTGTACATGCACCAGAAAAATTATTATTATGTTTGGTAGCAGCAGCAGCGGCCATAAAAATTCAGGAATCCACCTGGAGTCCTGGACCCTGTTGGTGGTGGCGGAGAAGGCAATCAAGCGGCCTGCAGGCAGAGATGCTGTGTGGGGACTGACTTAGTTGTGGGGCAGGCAGTCACACGGCGTACAGGCAGAGATGCTGTGTGTGGAGACTGACTTAGTCTTCGGGTGGGCAGTAGCCCTCTGGGATCCATGCCTCATTCATATTGATAAAGGTGAGGTACTGAACACTTTTTTGACCTGACTGCTGGTGGTATAATACAATGTAATATGTGAGGAAAAAGTAAAAGAAACCTGGCACCAGTATGCAGCAGGGATGGAACTGCCACTGGTGGGCTTACCTGCAGCACGCTCCAGTATGTCATAGATTCTTGAAAAAGAGAAGAGGAAGCGGGCACTGCTGCATAAAAGTCCCTTTATTGTGGCCGGGTTACAGGGTGGTTAGCAGTGGGGGGAAGGGGTTTCCTGACAGCTGTTTCGCAGGTATGTGACCTGCTTCTTCAGAGGCTTAGGTTTAGCCTCTGAAGAAGCAGGTCACATACCTGCGAAACAGTTGTCAGGCAACCCCTTCCCCCCCACTGCTAACCACCCTGTAACCCGGCCACAATAAAGGGACTTTTATGCAGCAGTGCCCGCTTCCTCTTCTCTTTTTCAGGTATAATACAATGTGCAGTTACACAGGTGCAGTGAAAAGGTATGCATTGACTGCTGCTATAATGCAGTTGTGCAGTCAAACAGATGCAGGGAAAAGGTATGCAATGACTGCTGCTATAATACAACTGTGCAGTCACACAGGTGCTGGGAAAGGTATGCAGTGACTACTGCTATAATACAATTGTGCAGTCACACAGGTGCAGGGAAAAGGTATGCAGTGACTGCTGCTATAATACAACTGTGCAGTCACACAGGTGCAGGGAAAAGGTATGCAGTGACTGCTGCTATAATACAATTGTGCAGTCACACAGGTGCAGGTAAAAAGGTATGCATTGACTGCTGCTATAATACAATTGTGCAGTCACACAGATGCAGGGAAAAGGTATGCACTGACTGCTGCTATAATACAATTGTGCGGTCACACAGGTGCAGGGAAAAGGTATGCACTGAATGTGCTGGGCTTGGCACAGTACAGCAATTAGCAAGGGCCAGCTGCGACAGACAGGGCTGTATATGCAGTGTCAGTGGCACACACACACAAAAAAAAAAAAACATATCAGAAGAACATTAGCTCTCAAAAGAGCTGTTTTGGGGTGCTTTTCATCAACAAATATAAGCAAGGAGCAAGCTAACAGACCTCCTAACTATTGCTTTCCCTATCTCTCCAATGTCTCTCCCTTCTCTCACTAATACAGCAGCACACACATTATTTATTATATTTATAAGGGGGGGGGGGCTCCAGAAGGGAGTGCAGCAGCATTGGCTGCCATGTGTCTGCTGACTGTGGTGTAGAGGGTCAAAGTTTAGCCCAATGATGTAGTATAGGTGGCGGGTCGAACTCGCTGAGTGTTTGCGGTCCACCGCAAACTCGAACCAGCTAAGTTCACGTGAACAAGTTCTCCGGCGAACCGTTTGGGCCATCTCTAGTGTGCAAGCAAGGAGAGAGGCTGATTGGCAATTTTCTATAGATTCTTTCCAGGAAGTGCGTTTGTAAATAGTAAAAAAAAAAAAAATACAGAAAATCACCCATGAGGAGATGGAGTAGTCAAAATCAGATTCTCACTGCCTACTGTGACAGCAACATAGGGGAAAAATAAATAAATAAATAATATATATATATAGAAAGAGAGACAAAGTCCTGAAGGACAGATGAGGAGGAAGGAGGGACAGATGAGGAGGAAGGAGGGACAGATGAGGAGGAAGGAGGGACAGATGAGGAGGAAGGAGGGACAGATGAGGAGGAAAGAGGGACAGATGAGGAGGAAAGAGGGACAGATGAGGAGGAAAGAGGGACAGATGAGGAGGAAAGAGGGACAGATGAGGAGGAAAGAGGGACAGATGAGGAGGAAAGAGGGACAGATGAGGAGGAAAGAGGGACAGATGAGGAGGAAAGAGGGACAGATGAGGAGGAAAGAGGGACAGATGAGGAGGAAAGAGGGACAGATGAGGAGGAAGGAGGGACAGATGAGGAGGAAGGAGGGACAGATGAGGAGGAAGGAGGGACAGATGAGGAGGAAGGAGGGACAGATGAGGAGGAAAGAGGGACAGATGAGGAGGAAAGAGGGACAGATGAGGAGGAAAGAGGGACAGATGAGGAGGAAAGAGGGACAGATGAGGAGGAAAGAGGGACAAATGAGGAGGAAAGAGGGACAGATGAGGAGGAAAGAGGGACAGATGAGGAGGAAGGAGGGACAGATGAGGAGGAAAGAGGTACAGGGCTTCCAAAGAGGGACTGTCCCTCCAAAAGAGGGGCAGTTGGGAGCTATGTGTCACCCCAAGCATTTGCCTGGTTTGTCTATGCCTAAAAACAGCCCTACTTCGTATTACATATAATATTTGTCTGCTGAATTGACACCTCCCACCAGGGCCGGGCTGAGGCAGAGGCTGGAGAGGCTCCAGCCTCAGGGCGCAGTGTAGGAGGGGGCACACAATTCATTCAGCTGTCATTCCTAATTGTGTATGAAGCAGAAAGAAATAAGAAAAGGGGATACATGGCAGTGACTGCAAGCCAGATAACTAGATATTAAGGTGTTGGGGAGGTTTTGGGCCCTGTGGCCCTCTTAGTCTAATAGCAATCAGTGTGTGATGCTGGGGTGGCAGGGATGGAGGGGCGCACTTTGGTATCTCAGCCTTGGGTGCTGGAGGACCTTGTCCCAGCTCTGCCTCCCACCACATCCTCTTCTGAAGACATCTCCCTCGCAGCCGCCAGCATCCCCCTGCCCTCGCCATCTCTCTCCGCAGCCACGGCTTTCTCTTCATAAACGATCCATTCCTCGGAATCCGATTATCCCGGAATTATAAGGAGCATACGAGAGTCTAAATCCAGCATCTGCTGCAGCTGCAGGAGCCGGTCTCGCACGCAAACTGCCCTATTAGAGCGCAAAGTAAGAAAAACAGCCTTCACCTAAAGTATAAAGGAGTAAATCAAATTAAAAAATAAATAAATAAATAAATAAATCATGCAAACAAATTCTGTTCATGTAGTTGAGTCAGATGCCACAATGATCTAAGCAGACAAGACAAAAAACATAGAGGCCTAGTGCACACCAGAGCGGTTCGGCTGCGGTTTGCGATCCGCTTGCGAGTGCGGATCCGCTAGGGTAATGTATTTCAATGGGCTGGTGCACACCAGAGCGGGAGGCGTTTTGCAGAAACGCATACTCCCGGGCTGCTGCAGATTTTGGATTGCGGAGGCGTTTCTGCCTCAATGTTAAGTATAGGAAAAACGCAAACCGCTCTGAAAAACGGCACTTCAGAGCAGTTTTCCAGGCAGTTTTTGTTACAGAAGCTGTTCAGTAACAGCTTTACTGTAACAATACATGAAATCTACTACACCAAAAACGCTTCACAAAACCGCAAAATGCTAGCTGAAACGCTACAGAAAAAGAAGAAAAAGCGTTTCAAAATCTGCTAGCATTTTGCGGATCTGCTAGCGGTTTTTGGTGTGCACCAGGCCTTATATTGTGTTTTTCCACTGGCGGACTTCAAGCACTTGAGCTGCAGCCACTAGGGGGCGTTCTCTAGGCAGTAGCAGTGTTAGGCCTGGAACCCACTAGAGCGCTTATTTGAGCGTTTAATTCCACAGTAGCGATTGCTATTAGCAAAAACGCAATCGCAGGACATGCAGCATTTTGGGATTGTTTGCGCTTCAATGTAAAGTATTGAAGCGCTGGCAAATCACTCATGAATCGCTACACATAGCGATTTGTGTGTGATTTTAAATGACTGCAAACTGTAAAAAAAATAATTTGAAAGGACCAATCAGAATTAAAATCGCTACACAATCGCTGGCAAAAAGCTTACACTTTTTAAAATCGCTACCAAAATCGACAGAAAACGCTTATAAAATCACTTACAAAACGCTAATTCAAAAACACTAGCAATTGCACTAGCGATTTGCGATTTGTAGTGGGTTGCAGTCCTGAGGGCTCAAACCCACTAGCAGCCTTTTCTAAGCACTAGTGATTAGAGATGTGGCGAACATCTCCAAATCCCTGGGGCTTTTACTACTTCCGGGTCGCACTGACTTGGAGTAGTACGCCTGCTCTGCCCGGCGGAGCGCGTCCTAGATCGCGCTCCTGTTGCCGGGCACTTTCTAAGCGTGTGCATGACGTCATGAACGACGTCACGCTCATGCGCAGAGAGTGCCCGGCAACAGGAGCGCGATCTAGGACGCGCTCCGCCGGGCAGCGCAGGCGTACTACTCCAAGTCAGTGCGACCCGGAAGTAGTAATATCACATCGCTCCAGTGGGATCACACCCATAGCATTACATTGGCAAGAGTTTTTCCAATCACAAAGCGCTGAGAAAAGCGCTCCAAGTGGGTTCCAGGCCTTAACCTGGCCCTACACTGAGGACTGGCTCACATTGGGTGCTTTTCCGCGATTACATTTGCATCCGCAATTCGGTAGCCTAAATCTCGCGATTTGCCACGACTCAGCGCGATTTGCACTTGCGATTACCATTCAGTAGAGCGAGAATCACAGCGCGATCACCCCCAAAATGCTGCATGCAGCTGGTTTGCAGTTGATCGCAATCGCAAACGCGGTAGTGTGAATGTATCCATACGGTTACATTAGGAGCAGTGCTTTGCTGATCGTCGAAGATCAGCAAAGCGCTGAAAAAGAGCCTAGTGTGAACCAGCCCTTATAGACGTCCACCCAATGTTCCAAAACGATCGAATCCTTTCTGCAAAGAATTGATTCAAAAGGGAATTAATTCCTACCATACACTACACCTCCATTTCCAATAGATTCAAGCAGGGAATCCATTGAAAGTAGATCGAAGTGCAGAGTTGCAATCTTTGATGCCGTGCAAAGCAAAGGCCATCGATCTGCCAATCCACATGCCCCGCCCCCAATTGTTTTACAGTTTCCTCCCTGTCTGATCAATTCTTTCAATCGATATTTGTTTACAATGGATCAAAAATCGAGCGATCTGACATTTGGGGTATTCGATTCTCAGTAGCTGAATAGAATCTGCAAATAATCAAATGAGAAAAATGATGAGTGTATGGCCAGCTTTAGGGAGTCTTGCCCGATGGCTCCTCACTGAATAGGTGCTGGCTTACTTAACAGGAAGAGTCGAGATTCAAGCCCGGGTCTGCTGAGTCAGAGGCAGAGCCCTTAAAGCACAACTGAAGTGAGAAGCATATAGAGGCTGCCATATTTATTTCCTGTTAACATTAGTTGCGTAGCAGCCCTGCTGGTCTATTTGGCTGCAGTGGTGTCTGAATCACACCAGAAACAAGCATGCAGCTAATCTTGTCAGATCTGACAATAATGTCAGAAACACCTGATCTGCTGCATGCTTGTTCAGGGGCTGTGGCTAAAAGCTTTAAAGGAAGAGGATCAGCATGATAGCCAGGCAAGTGGTTTTGCTTATAAGGAAATACATATGGCAGCCTCCATATACCTCTCACTTCAGTTGTCCTTTAACCATTACACTATCCAGACACCGCTACAGTGTCCAACAGCACCTGGACACATGGCCTCAATTCTGGTAGGGTTATCAAACAAATTACCTCAAGTGATGTAATTTACCTCATGAGGTAATCACATTTAGCAATTCTGGTAGGTTTTAGGCCTCCTTTCCATGAACTGTTGAGCTGTGTGCTCAGCAAGCAGTTACCAGGCAGAAGTAAGCAGTTATCATGCAGCAACAAGCAGTTACCAGGCAGCAATGAGCATTTGAGAGCGTTTAAGAGGCATTTCACTGGAAAGGAGGCCTTAAGCTGAGTACACACGTACGATAACGATCGTTCAAAAACGAACGATAACGACAATCGGAACGATAATCGTGCGTTCAAAAAGTGTGAACGATCGTTTTTGTGAACGATAACGATCGTTATCGTTCAATCGGACCGATCCAACCCGGCGGATTTTTTCGAAAGATAATCGTTCAATCGTTGCAGTGTGTACAAAGATCGTCCGATAACGCATGTTCTTATTGCCTGTCATAACGTCACTTCCGTTTGCGCACGCATTTTTTTATCGTTCGTCGTTCAGTACTTTATACTTATATCGTTCACGTGTGTACACAATCGTTCATTACGAACGATCTTTTCAGTCTAATTTGAATATCGTGTAAACGTCACGAATCGTTCGTAACGAACGATCTTTATCGGACGTGTATACGAACCTTAAGTCATGTTTTACCTCATGAGGTAACTTATGAGGTAATTTGCATTAATTTTACCGAAAATAGCTATTGTCATGGAAATTAGTAGGCATGCTAATACATAATTCACCGATCAGTTTGAGGCCCAATTCACACTTACAAAACGCTAGCGCTTTTGCTAGCGTTTTGCTCTGGCGTTTTTTGGCAATTAACACCATTCACACTTGGGGCTTCTATAGCACTAAACGCGATCGCCGGGAAATCGCCTGAAAATGGTGCAGGATACAATTTTTTTTTTAGTGATTTGCGTTAATCGCCGGCGATTAACGCAAATCGCCCAAGTGAGAACAGGCCCATAGGTTATTATTGCACTAGCGCTTTTAAAAAGCACTAGCGTTTGAGCGTTTTGCCAAAATCGCCGGCAAAACGCTCTAGTGTAAATGGGGCCTAAGACCTGCTTGTACCTGGAAGTAAAGTTCATTTGTATGCATTTTGCAGTTTTTAGTGGCATTTCTAATGATGTTTAGAAGTGTCCTTCCTATTCAGGCTGTGTAATAGAAAAGAATAGTAGAAATAAAAAACTCCAAATATTTACTAGATTTTTTTTTTATATAAGGGATGCCTATAAATATACTTTTCATAGGTTGCTACTTAATCAAAAAAAACCTTCCACCCTCAAAAAAAAAATCTCCCAAACACTATGCTAACTTATGGAAGACTACTATTATTTATTTACTGCATGCTTACCACTGAAATACCTCATGTTTTACCTCACTTCACTTTGGAAATGGAGAAAAATCTTTCAGCATTACAAAAAAAAAAAAAAAAAAAAGGGAGGAAAATACCTCATGAGGTATTTTACCTACAAAAACATGCGTACTTATCCGTTAGCCAGGCACATCCGGCAGGTGGCGCTTATTACTATTCCCCCTCCAGGCCGACATGGATAGTAGGGAAAGATGTAACTCTGGTGGAGTTTTGTCTCCACCTGCCGGATGCGCCCGGCTAACGGATAAGTACCAAAACATGTTTACCTCACATAGCTACCAGAATTATACGCAACAAAATTTGACAGTTTGCAATAAGTTAAAATCTACTTGGGAAAGGGTGGGGGAGGGAATTGGGAGACGGGTCAGTGCGGTTTGCATGCTGCCACTGCTTTGTGCATGGCTACTAGTCATTTAGGGTAGATAATCTAAGCCCATATGCCATATAAGTGTATACTGTGTGTTACCAGAGGCATGCATGCTATACACAGTGCAGTATTGTGCTGGACCTACCATGCTGTCACCTCACCCTCCTGTGCGGCAGGCAGCCCTGGGACTCTGTCTGTGGGTGCAGAGTGATGTGTCAGGAGCCGGGATAGGACTTTATTGCAGGGAGGATGAGTATAGGCAGTGGGTGGGGTTTGATGCAGTTAAAATGCAGCAGCAGCAGCAGGACAGCCTGTTCATTCTATATTCATCCTAAACCTATGGAACAATTAACTTGCTTATTTCTCTCCCCTCCGCAGGCAGACCATGGCTGCAGAGCACTGCTGGATGATGTTGTGCTCCATGCAGGCAGGCCCGGCCCTAGACCATTTGCCGCCTGAGGCAAACTAAAGAAATCGCCGCTGCGCCCCCCCCGTGGGTGTGGGGGGGCCACCCGAGCTGGAGGGGATAGCGGGCAGAAAGGGGGTATTGGGGCTAGCGGCGGGGAGGGGGGTCAGACCCCCCCCCCTCCCTCGCCTGGGTCCCCAGTCCTCCGCTCCCCTCCAGCTTGTTATGCGCGCTGGCTGGCTGGCTGCGGCTGTAAGAGGCAACGGGCGGGGATCACTCACCTCATCCTCGTTCAGCCTGCGCTCCACTGACGTCACTTCCTGCTACGCCGCAGGAAGTGACGTCAGTGGAGCGCACGTTGGAACGAGGAAGAGGTGAGTGATCCCGGCCCGTTGCCTCTTACAGCCGCAGCCAGCCAGCCAGCGCGCATAACAAGCTGGAGGGGAGCGGAGGAAGGGGGACCCAGGCGAGGGAGGGGGGGGTCCGACCCCCCTCCCCGCCGCTAGCCCCAATACCCCCTTCCTGCCCGCTATCCCCTCCAGCTCGGGCGGCACTCCACACCCACGGACGGGCGGGTGCCGCCCCCTCAGAAGCGCCGCCTGAGGCAAACGTTTCACCCCGCCTCATGGGCGGGCCGGCCCTGCATGCAGGGGTGATGCAGACTGCAGAGAGATGACAGCTGAGATACGCTGTGCTGTGCAGCTACACCTGTGTGTCAGTCGGGAATTGCCTGGTGATGGGGGAAGCTTTGTTGTTTCTGGTGTGTTAAGATCCCCTAGGCACACTAGGCTGTTCCCCGGGGCCATGAACACCTTCAAGGGCCCCCAAATAAAGCACTGAGGATTGAAGATGTCAGAATAAATGTGCTATCAATGCAGTATGAAACTATAAAGGAACCTGTGTTTGTTTTTGTCTAAGGGGCCATTTGATCTAAAATCGTTTTGCGCCTCCAAGTCTTGTGAATGAGGATATCAAAACCCGCATAAATTAACTGTGCAAGTATTAAGTACCAATGTTTAGGTCATGTACAGGAATGCTATGGGTTGTCTCAAAAATATGTCATCCTATCCAGGAGACACACATTTGTTACCTGGCCTGACCACACCCACACAACAAGCCCTTTTTGAAATTGTTAACAGTGCAAAAAACCTGATGCAACTTAGGTATAGCCTGGGTCGCTACTCTCCACAATTCTGTTCTCTAAAGCTTAGGTTCTCAACATGTAGTACGCGTACCCCAGGGGGTACTTCTGATGGTTTCAGGGGGTACTTGAGCTTGATATACTTAAAGGGGCACTATGGTGAAAAATGTAAAATATGTGCAAACATAGACAAAAGAAGTACATTTTTTCCAGAGTAAAATGAGCCATAAATTACTTTTCTCCTAGTATGTTGCTGTCACTTACAGTAGGTAGTAGAAATCTGACAGAAGCGACAGGTTTTGGACTAGTCCATCTCTTCATGGGGGGTTCTTATGGATTTATTTATTTTCAAAAGCACTTAGTGAATGACAGTTGTTCTGTCCCACTGCCAAAGAACTGTGTAGCTAGCAGGGAAGCTGGCCAGCATCATTGTTTAAATCCTTTTTAGCAATATCATTATAAAGAATAAAACCTTGCTGAGATTCCCCTATGAAGAGATGGACTAGTCCAAAACCTGTCGCTTCTGTCAGATTTCTACTACTTACTGTAAGTGACAGCAACATAGCAGTAAAGTAATGTATGGCTCATTTTACTCTGCAAAAACATGCTTCTTATTTGTCTTTGTTTGCACATATACATTTTTCGCCATAGTGCCCCTTTAACTAAGAATAACAGATTTAGAGTTTTAGAAAATGATACATCTTATTTAAACAACCAATTATCATGTACTACAGTTAAGTATATATTTGTCAAGGGCTACTTGTGATAATGTTTACTATTCTAGGGGGTACTTGGTGAGTACAGGGTTTCAAAAGGGGTACATACGGAAAAAAAATGTTGAGAAACACTGCGCTAAAGGACCCCTGCAGCAAAAAAAAGTAAGCAGTTAAAATCTGAAACAAACAACAGGTTTTGGACTAGTCCATCTCCTCATGGGGGATTTGTGGGGTTTTCTTTGATTTCAAAAGCATATCCTGAACGGCAGTTGCTAAGTCTAACTGACAAAACAGTGTGCAAGTGAGTTGGGAGGCTAGCTAGTATCTTAGGGCCCGTTTCCACTGTAGCGTTACGAAATCGCCGGCGAATCACCGCAGGCAAATCGCATGCGGGTGCGATTCCGCATGCGTTTTTTGCCGCGATTTCGCATGCGATTTCGCATAGGTAAGGCTGTATGCGATTTTAACCATGTCACTGCCTGTGTGAATTAACATGGGTACCTATGCGAAATCGCATGCGAAATCGCGGCAAAAAACGCATGGGGAAAACGCATGCGATTTCCCTATTAAATACATTGTGTGCGATTCGCCTGCATTCCACACGCAGGCGAATTCTGAGGCCCCTACCCTGCAGATTTTTTCTGCACAGAAAAACGTGCGGGGAAACGCACAAGTGGAAACAGTCCCATCCACTTGTACTGACTGTGCGGATCCGCATGCGTTGCCCGCATGCGGATTCGCGATAGTGGAAACGGGCCCTTATTGTTTTGGCAGTTAAATTGCCGTTTAGGAAATGCTTCTGAAAACAAAGAAAACCCACGAGAATCCCCCATGAGGAGAAAGACTAGTCCAAAACCTGTCAGTTCTGTCAAATTTTAACTGCTTACGTTATTGCTGGCGTGGTCCTTTAAGTCCAGAATAATTGCAACAATCAATTAAAATTTAGAGTTGTCCAATAAAAACAGACTATATCAGTTGCACGTTGAAGGATATTAAAGAGGCACTGACGTAACATATAGTGGAATATAGTAAATTATTCAGGATACCCACTTTTACGTGAATTGTCCTGGTTTTAGCACCAGAAATACATCCTATATCTATATAGTGCTGTTTATTTGGATGTAATTCTGCCTTCCCAGGGATACTTAACCTAGGCTGTTTAGCTATGCAGAATTCACCTCCGAGAGAATTGTGGGAGACCAGGTATTATTTCCAATGGCTTTGGAACACACAAGAAACAATCATTCTGCAGAGCTGCACCTGGCAGAAGCAAAGATGTCTCCCCTTGTGATACATTTCCGAGTGAAAATCAGGAAGAGGAAAAATAATGGGCAGACTATTAATGACTAAAATGTTTATAAATTAATATTTTTAAAAATATGAACCATTATTAACCACTTACTGCTATCTGGACCAATATTTCCATCCAAATAGGCTACACTGCTGCCCCTGACAGGTGCACGTCATTGTGCGCGCTCCTGCCACCTTCCGTTAGCCAGGAGATCCGGAGATCAATGAATAAGAACACATTTCTCATTTATTGATCTAAGTCCCCGTATGAAAGACCGATGCCGTCTAAGAGATGGCTCCGTCTTTCACAAAGTCCCTACTGTCCCGTCCATGCATTACTTCTGTATTGCGTAGTAATACTACGCATACCGAAGTGAGCTGCATGGACATCTTGTGGCCAAATAGTAAAGTTACATCTGGAAATAAAAATTTCCAGATAATGACATTTTTTTACTTTTAAAATTAGCCCCTTACCTCCCACACTTCCCAATAGCTACACAACTTTTTTTGTAAAAAAATAAAAATAAAAAACATTCAATTAAAAAAAAACATAAATAGTTACCTTAGGGGACTGAACTTTTTAATATGTATGTAGTATGTTATAGTACTGTTATTTGTTAAATTATGGGCTTGTAATAAGTGATGGACGCAAAACTGAAAAAATTTACATTTATTTCCAAATAAAATATCGGCGCCAAACATTGTGATAGAGACATAATTTAAATGGTGTAATAACCAGGACAAATGTGGCAAATAAAAACATGGGTTTTAACTACGGTAGCATGTATTATTTTAAACTATAATGGCCGAAACCTGAGAAATCATGATTTTTTTTCCATTTTTTTCTTAATCTCCCTGTTAAAATGGATTCATAATAAAATAATTCTTAGCAAAATGTACCACCCAAAGAAAGCCTATGGTGGTGGAAAAAACAATATTATAGACCACTAGCTGATTGCCCGGCGTTGCCCAGGTATGTATTTGGCTGGTGTAGACTCCGCCCACTTTTCCTAACCCTAACACACAATGACTCAATGACCTAGTTTGTGAGCTTTGCATTGTTTGGCATCAAAATTTGCATTGCAATGAAACAAATCTGATTGGCTGTGGCTCCACACTCTTTACTGAATTTGAACCCCAGTCACCCAATGACCAACTGTACCAGGTTTTAAGCTTGTGTCCTAGTGCAAGAATGGCAGCAATTGAATATTCCCCTTGAAAAGCAATAAATGAATTTGGATGGGCTTTTGTAGGCTCCACCCACTTTTCTGAATATTAATCCCAGTCACCCAGTGACCAACTGTGCAAAGTTTGAGAACCCTACTGTTAACAGTGTAAGAATGGCTGCAGTTTACATTTTCCCAGTGAAATTTGTATTTGTCTCCGCCCACTGATGACCCAGCATTGCCTGGGTATGTATTTGGCTGGTGTTGGCTATGCCCACTTTTTCTAACAGTAACAGACAATTACTTAATTACTCAATGACCAAATGTGAGCTTTGCAGTCTTTGGCATCAATAATTTGCATTGAAATGAAACAAATCTGATGCGCTGTTTGTGTCTCCACCCCTTTTCTGAATTTGAACCCCAATCACACAATAAATAACTGTACCCAGTTTGGGGCTTGTGCCATTAACAGTGCAAGAATGGCAGTAATGCAATATTCCCCTTGAAAATCAATAGATGAATTTTGATTGGCTTTTGTCCACTTTTATGAATAATAGCTGATGAATCGGCATTGCCCGGGTATGTATTTGGCTGGTGTTAGTTCTGGCCACTTTTTCTAACCCTAACACACAAATACTCAATCATCAAGTTTGTGAGCTTTGGGGTCTTTGTCATCAATAATTTGTATATTCCCATAGAAATTAAACAAATTAGATTGGCTGTTTGTGGCTCTGCCCCTCTCCGGCATTTGAACCCCAGTCACCCAATGACCAACTGTAGCAGGTGAATTTTGATTGGCTATTATAGGCTCCACCCACTTCCCATAATATTAATCTTAGTCACCCAGTGACCATCTGGGCAAAGTTTGAGAACCCTGCCAGTAACAGTGTGAGAATGGCTGCAGTTTTTCCCAGTGAAATTTGTTTTTGGCTCTGCCCACTTTTTGTAACCTTGACACACAATCACTCAATGACCAAGTTTGTGAGCTCTGGTGTCCTTGGCATCAATTTGTAATTTACCAGTAAGATGAAACAAATCGGATTGGCTGTTTGGAGCTCCACCCCTTTTCTGAATTTGAACCCCAGTGACCCAATGACCAACTGTAGCAGGTTTGAGGCTTGTGCCATTAACAGTGCAAGAATGGCAGCAATTTAAATATTCCCCTTGAAAATCAACAGGTGAATTTTGATTTTCTTTTTAGGCTCCCCCCACTTTTCTGAATATTAATCCCAGTCACCCAGTGACCAAGTTTTAAGCTTTCGGGTTTCTGCCATCAAAATTGTGTGAATGGAAGCAGTTTATCCAGTAAAGTAATCTGATTGGCTGTTTGTGGCTTCACCCCTTTAGTGGATTTGAACCCCAGCCACTTCATGACCGACTGTAGCTAGTTTGAGGCTTCTGCCATTATTAGTGTAAGAGTGGCAGCAGTTTCAATATTTCCCTTGAAAATCAATAGGTGAATTTTGATTGGCTGTTGTAGTTTTCACCCACTTTCCTGAATATTAATCCCAGTCATCCATTGACCAACTGTGTCACGTTTGAGAACCCTGCTAATAACAGAATGGCTGAAATCAATCTAACAAATTGGATTGGCTGTTTGTGGCTCCACCCCCTTTAGTGAATTTGGACCCCAGTCACCTATCAGGCAAGAGGCCTCTGCCATTAACAGTGTAAGAATGGTAGCAATGTAAATATTCTCCTTGAAAATCAATAAGTGAAATTGGCTGTTGGTGGCTCCACCCACATTTCTGAATATGAATCCCAGTCACCCAGTGGCCCACTATGCCAAGTTTGGGAACCCCGCCATTAACAGTGTAAGAATGGCTGCAATTTATATTCTCCCCTGGAAAAAATGTAGTTGTTGGCTCCGCCCACTTTTTCTAACCTTGACATACAGTCACTCAATGACCAAGTTTATGAGCTTTGGGTTTTTGGTATCAATAATTTGTATATTCCCATTGAAATAAAAAAACTCTGATTGGCTGTTTGTGGCTCTGCCCCCTTTCTGAATTTGAACCCCAGTCACCCAGTGACTAACAGTACCAGGTTTGAAGCATTTGCTATTAACTGTGCAATGTTGGGTACACACGTTGCGATTTCCCGCTCGATCCATGGGATCGATTGGATCGATTCGATTATTTCCAACATGTTTGATCGGGTTTCGATAGATACTTAATATGCAAAATCGACGGCTGTATCCATCGAAACCCGATCGAACATGTTGGAAATAATCTAATCGATCCAATTGATCCTGCGGATTGCAACGTGTGTACCCAGGATAAGAATGGCAGCAATGTAAATATTCCCTTTGAAAATCAACAGGTGAATTTTAATTGGCTGTTGTAGGCTCCACCCACTCTCTTCAATATTCATACCATTTACCCAGTGACCAACTGTGCAAAGTTTGAGAACCCTGCCAGTAACAGTGTAAGAATGGCTGCAGTTTATATTTTCCTATTATTTTTGGCTCCGCCCACTTTTTGTAACCTTGACACACAGTCACTCAAAGACCAAGTTTGTGAGCTTTCAGGTTCCTGGCAGAGGCGGGACAAGGTCCTCCAGCACCCAAGGCTGAGACACAAAAGTGCGCCCCCCATCCCTCCCACATTAGCCGTCACACACTGATTGCTATTAGACTAAGAGGTGCCACAGGGCCCACAACCTCCCCAACACCTTAATATCTAGTTATCTGGCTTGCAGTCACTGCTATGTATCCCCTTTTCTTAGTTCTTTCTGCTTAAAACACAATTAGGAATGACAGCTGAATGAATTGTGCGCCCCCTCCTACACTGCGCCCTGAGGCTGGAGCCTCTCCAGCCTATGCCTCGGCCCGGCCCTGGTTCCTGGCATCAAAAATGTGTGAATGGAAGCAGTTTATCCACCAAGAAAGTCTGATTGGCTGTATGTGGCCCCGCCCCTTTAGTGAATTTGGACCCCAGTCACCCAATGACCGACTGTAGCAAGTTTGAAGCCTCTGTCATTAACAGTATAAGAATGGCAGCAGTTTTAACATTCCCCTTGAAAATCAATAGGTGACTTTTGATTGGCTGTTTAGGCTCCACCCACTTTCCTGAATATTAATCTGATTCTCCCAGTGACCAAGTGTGCCAAGTTTGAAAACCGTGCGATTAACAGTGTAAGAATGGCTGCAGTTTGCATTTTTCCATTTAAAATGAATGTCAGAAATGTCATTGGCTGTTTTATGCTCCACCCACTTTTCCTGGATTTGTAACCTCGGTCACCAAGTGACCAACTGTGCCCAGGCCCGGCCCTAGACCATTTGCCGCCTGAGGCAAACTTTAAAGAAATCGCCGCTGCGCCCCCCCCCCCCCCGTGGGTGTGGGGGGGCCGCCCGAGCTGGAGGGGATAGCGGGCAGGGAGGGGGTATTGGGGCTAGCGGCGGGGAGGGGGGTCGGACCCCCCCCTCCCTCGCCTGGGTCCCCCATCCTCCGCTCCCCTCCAGCTTGTTATGCGCGCTGGCTGGCTGGCTGCAGCTGTAAGAGGCAACGGGCGGGGATCACTCACCTCTTCCTCGTTCAGCCTGCGCTCCACTGACGTCACTTCCTGCTACGCCGCAGGAAGTGACGTCAGTGGAGCGCACGTTGGAACGAGGAAGAGGTGAGTGATCCCCGCCCGTTGCCTCTTACAGCCGCAGCCAGCCAGCGCGCATAACAAGCTGGAGGGGAGCGGAGGACGGGGGACCCAGGCGAGGGAGGGGGGGGGTCCGACCCCCCTCCCCGCCGCTAGCCCCAATACCCCCTTCCTGCCCGCTATTACCTCCAGCTCGGGCGGCACTCCACACCCACGGACGGGCGGGTGCCGCCCCCTCAGAAGCGCCGCCTGAGGCAAACGTTTCACCCCGCCTCATGGGCGGGCCGGCCCTGACTGTGCCAAGTGTGGGGACTCTGGCTTGATTACTGTGAGAATGGCAGCCTTTTCCATTTTTTCTATTCACTTTAATGGGTGGAATCTGATTTGCTGTTTGTAGCTCCGCCCAGGTGTGCAGGGGGGCCGCGAGACCCCCAGAACCTATCATCCCAGGTAGTAAGGGATCAGTGTACCAAGTTTCGTTCAAATCGGTCAAGCCGTTTTCATGTGATCGCGGCACATACACACACACACCTACACACACACACACACACACACACACACACACACACACCACACATACACACACACATACATCCGATTTTATATATATAGATTTAATTGTGATAAGTAGTAATAACGTTATTGGCGAATGAATGGGAGGTGAAAGTTGCTCCGATGCATAAGGTGAAATGACACCGAAGGCTGAAGCGGTTAATTATGTTGCTTTCAGTACAGTTCCTCTTTAATATCACCTGTCAGAATTGTTATGCCAACTCAGGGTGCTTATACAGGTGCTAAAATTTCCATCCCATCCTTAACCTCCCTGGCGGTAAGCCCGACCTACAGCTAGTCCCTCCAGTCCCCACTGATCACCCCCGATCGCCGCCGTTATACGTACCCCCCCCCCCCCCCGGGATCCTGCGATGGAGCAGCCTCCCAATCAGCTCCAGGCTTCGCTATGGGGAGGATCGGGACTGCGCATGACATCATGACATCATGTCTGATCGTCGCCATAGCGATGAGTGAAGCTCATTGGTGAAGCTGCGGCTCTCGTGGGATCGTGGACGGGTAAATATTGCCGGCGGCGATCGGGGGGATCAGAGAGGTGCCCGGGGACTTGGGGCACATAGTTAGCTAGCCTAGTGCTAGCTAACAAATAAAAAAAAAATGTATTAACAAAAAAATCCCTCCCGCAGACGCAGCCACTGCAACTGCGTACCGCCAGGGAGGTTAATGGAACTAGCACTTGTATTGGTGCTTTGAGTCCGCCAGGAGAAAAGCGCAATATAAGTGTTTGTGTTTGTTTGTGTTTTGTATTTAAGAATTCCATAAAGAACAGTGGTTCTGTGGTGCCCCGTGCTATGGGTGGTGCCCTAGGTAACTACCCAAGTTGCCTATGCCTATAAAAAAAAACTCCCTTGGGATTACTAACTATTAAAATTCAGTAAGAGAGAAGTAAGCATCCAGTCATATTTTATAATCAATTTGCATGTCAATTTAAACTCGATCTAAAGGCAAGTATAAAAAAGAGACAGCCAGACTAGTACTGTGAGATCAGCACTGCCCTGTCTATCTTTCCTGCCAAGTATGAGTGGAGGGTATGAGCTTTAGGAGCTGTCACTGAGGCTGATGGCAGTGCCCACATACTTTATCAGAACGGGGCTGGATATTGAACAATTGTGGTAAGGAAGTGCTTATTAAGAGCCTGGAAGAAATAAGACAAAAGGTCAATAACCGTTATAAGCTTAAGAGTCTTTTAAGAAATGTTAGTGTTAGTAGATAGGGCAGTGCGTGGTTACGTTTACATGTTAGGGTAAGAACGTTTGATTTACCATAGGTGTCAGTAAGGGGCAGTGGTGTAGTTGAGGAGTTATGGGCCCCAGTGCTAGTTTTACACTCGGCCCAGTAAGCACTCTATACATAACAACTGATTTGGAGCACTACAACCAGCAGTGCCATAAAGGTTTAAGCAGGGGAGGGGACAGAGCAATGTCATAAAAGTGTAAGCAGGGGAGGGGACAAAGCAATGTCATAAAATTTTAAGCAGGGGGGTGGACAGAGCAATGTCATAAAATTTTAAGCAGGGGGGTGGACAGAGCAGTGTCATAAGTGTAAGCAGGGGAGGGGACAGAGCAGTGTCGTAAAACTTTAAGCAGGGAAGGGGACAGAGAAATGTCATAAAAGTGTAAGCAGGGGAGGGGACAGAGCAATGTCATAACATTTTAAGCAGGGGAGGGGACAGAGCAATGTCATAAAAGTGTAAGCAGGGGAGGGGACAGAGCAGTGTCATAAAAGTGCAAGTAGGGGAGGGGACAGAGCAATGCCATAAAACTTTAAGCAGGGGAGGGGACAGAGCAGTGTCATAAAAGTGTAAGTAGGGGAGGGGACAGAGCAGTGCCATAAAACTTTAGGCAGGGGAGTGTACAGAGCAGTGTCATAAAAGTTTAAGCAGGGAGGGCGACAGGTTTTTTCATGGACGTAGCTCCTACGTCCCAGCATGCATTTTTGGATGCTACGTCCAAAAAGCTAAACTGGTTAATCATTTTCTTTTTTCGTAATTGCAGAAAAATACAATACATACGGTATATGTAATACATTGATCAGAAGTTACAATCAAGCAGAAAAATTGATTCTAATCCTTGAATTGAAAAGAAACATAAAACATTGTACGGTGTGTGGCCACCTTAACCAGTTCAGTTCACCACTATGGGATTTTTACCCTAACAAACCAGAGCAATGTTTACCTTTTAGCACTCCTCCCATTCATTTGCCATTAACTTTATCACTACTTATCACAACAATATGATCTATATCTTGTTTTTTTCCCCACCAATTAGGCTTTCTTTGGGTGGTATGTTTTGCTAAGAATTATTTTATTCTTAAAAAAAAAATTAAGGGGAATAATAAGAAAAAAATTGAAAAAAAATCATTACTTCTCAGTTTTCGGCCTTTATAGTTTCAAAAAACAAAACAAAAATGTGCTACTGTGGATTAAACCCAAACATTTTATTTGCCCATTTGTCCCAGTACAATGTGTGACGACAATATTTTATTTGGAAATAAAGGTGTATTTTTTCAGTTTTGTGTCCGTCACTTAATTACAAACCTGGGCTCGTTTCCACTAGTGCGGTGCGAATCGGCAAGATTCCACCGCTGACGAAATCGCATGCGGATGCGATTCCGCTTGCGTTTTTTGCCGCGATTTCGCATAGGCAGGGTATATGCAAATTTAACCATGTCACTGCCTGGTTCAATTTAGATTACTTTTGGTTCGAATTCGCACGTGAAATCGCGGCAAAAAACGCATGTGCGATTTCCCTATTAAATACATTGCCTGCGAATCGACTGCATTCCACACGCAGGCGAATTCTGTAGGCTCTACCGTGCAGAAAAATCCTGCACAGAAAAACGCTCCAAAAAACTGACAAGTGGAAACAGGGCCATCCACTTGTATTGGTTATGCGAATCCGCATGCAGACAACGCATGCGGATTCGCTCTAGTGGAAACGGGCCCTCATTTGCAAAAATAAAAGTAATATACCCTTATGACATACATATTAAAAAAAAGTTGAGTCCCTTAAGGCAACTATATATATATTTTTTTTATGTAATTTTTTTTTATTACAAGTTTTTTACTTTGGTAATTATGGGAGAGAGGGAGGTAAGGGGTTAATTAATGGATTATTTTATTTATTTTTATTTAATAGGTGTAATTTTACTGTATGGCCACTAGATGTCTCCCCACTTTATATCCCTGTTTACTGTGGGCAGTGCACAGGAAATGGTTTGTGTGTGGTTTTACTTTCATTTTGTCAATGACCACCGGCATCTCATGGATACTGGTGATCATTGATCACAGGCACTTCGATCAGTGAATGGGGACATGGATTTCCATTCACCAATCAGTCCACTAATGGACAGCGATGTGAATGCGCGGGAGCGCACACAGAGGCGATCGCGGTACAGTACATATAACTAAACCCCTGGAGCTAAGTCTCCGGGGCGTAGATATACTGTAGCATATTCATTAACTGAGAGATCGCAAACAGTAGTGGTGCCAAAACTTAGCTGAGCTGCCGAAGCAGAAGAGTGCAGAGAACAGTATTCTCAATACTAACTCCGGACTCCAGACTGAATCCACCAACTTCAAACTAATGTGTACCCGAAAATGTACACATCATTTTGTTGGGATCCCAGATCTCAATGCTCTCCCCTCTGTATCATATCGACCAATAGAACCAAGCACAGGCCTTTTGGCTGTTCGGCCAGCAGGTGGCTCCCTCTCCCTGTCCTTTCTCCGAGCTCAGCACCATGGAGTGATTTGCAGAGGAGACCATATTGCAGAGTACATAACAAAGCAATGTACAGATTTCTGGGCATGTCTCCAGCTGTAAGCAAGAAGACAGGAGCTGTGAGTCTGCAAGTAGCTGAGATAATGGGGAGAGATTTATGCTGACATTACACAACTGACATTCTCACGTAATCTTCATAGTTTTTGTATTATGGAACGAGGAAGTCCACCGACTGTATCAGGAGAAAGGTTCAATGCAGAAAGTCTTTAAAGTACCACTATCGCGAAAAAAAGTAGAAAAAATCTGACAGAACAGGTTTTGGGCCAGTCCATCTTCTCATGGGGTATTCTCAGGGTTTTTTTTGTTTTCAACAGCATTTCCTGAACAGCAGTTTAAGGGGGAACTTCAGACTAAACAAACATGCTGTCATTAAGTTACATTAGTTATGTTCATTAAAATAGATAGGTAATATAATCTCTTAACCACCCTGTTTTAAAAGAACAGGCAAATGTTTGTGATTGCATGGGGGCAGACATTTTTTTCATGGGGGCAGACATCTTTTTGGTTGAAAGGAGGTGACAGTTCCAACTGTCCTGTGTCCTGATCACCCCTCCCAGCTGCCCGCGCTAGGCTTTAAATCTCAAATTCAAATTTAAAAAAACAAATTTGCACTAAAACAGCAGAGGGAGAACAACAACTTCAGAAATCCCATCATGCTTTGCACAGCAACAGGGGGAAAATGCCCGGGCAGTTTTCTTCTGTGCAGCTAAAAATGAGGCTTGGGTAAGAAAAACAAAGTTCTTATGCTGTAAAACCAAGCCTTTTCAGTGCTGCCATGTAGATTTTTAGTCTGGAGGTTCACTTTAACTGCCAAAACAGTAAGATGCCAGCTTCCCAGTTAGACTTTCCCTGAGAATCCCCATGAGGAGATGGACTGGCCCAAAACAAAGAAAACCCTGGGTATCCCCCATGAGGAGTTGGACCCAAAACCTCGGTCCTGTCAGATTTTAACTGCCTACTTTCTACGCGACAGTGGTCCTTTAATCCAGATAAAATTATGTAATTATGATATTGGTTGTGCAGCTGATTTGGCAAGATGATTTTCTCTTTCTTTCCAATTACCAGAGCCCCAATTACCACTACTAATTGCGGGCAGCTATTAACATAGGCGTCTATGGCGGCACCCATTTTACCAGGACGCCTCCAGTGCCCTTTTACCCCTTTCGCAAATGATATATCACTGGACATCAGAAGGAGATATTTTATTTGTTTAAGTTCAGGCGATTTGGGTCTAGGCCAATGGTTGATGACCTTCCCTCCTTGTTGATACGTGGTATGGCCCAGGTACCAGAGCAGTGTCTCGACAACCGGAAACAAACACTGGTTAGAGAAGCGGACACACAGCGCATTTGCAGCAGGGAGTCACGTGACTGTGAAATTGAGAATCCCATAGGTGAGTATTTTGTGTGTGGGTGGAAGGGCGGCCCTGTTACCTGGCCCTTTTTGTTACCTGGTTGGGGTACAAGAGGTAAAGTTGTCCTTCGAATTAAGGTTAAAGGTAAATTCGAACTGAAATTTGCTCACTAGGTTTATTGTTTGTTAAAGAAAACCAGTTAGAAAAAAAATGCACATTTTGGGTACTTACTTCGGTAGGAGGAAGCCTCTTTCCCCGTTCCTGTCTACATACCTAGGGCTTTCTCCAGTCCCCCCACGCAGATTGGTGCGGCCAAGCCCACTCCCTCGCCCCGCTCCCAGGGCTGAGAGCATCCTGCACCTGCACAGTAGTACTGCACATGGGCAGAACGCTCCTGGCGATGGGAGTGTGGCAGGGTTGGCTGCAAACACCGCTGGGCCGCGCTTCTGTAGTATGCCGGACTGGCTGAGGAGAACAGGGCTGATACCGGAGGATCCAGGAAGCGTTGGATGGCTGTGCGGGAGCGATCTGTGCGGAGGGGGCTTGAGGAAGCCCCAGGTACGTAGAAAACGTTTCCCTCCTTTCGTCTCAGGTTTACTTTAAGGATGCGTAAGCGAGAGTGAGATTCAGTTTCTCCTTGGCTTACCTGAAATGGAGCATTGGTGGATGGCTCACCGTAGGCCATGGCAGAGGAGGCTAACTCTCCTTGGTCACCACCTCTGGTTGCAGAACTCCATGCCTCCCTACTTCCTCCCCCTGGCTGTGAAGGAGAAAACATCAAGACAATGGGGCGGGGCATGGAGGGCTGTGGCCAGACCCAGCGGCCAACGCCGTGGTCTGCAAGTTAAAGAGGAACTTTAGCTTAATCAAACATACTGTCATTAAGTTACATTAATTATGTTAATTAAAATAGATAGGTAATATAATCTCTTACCCACCCCGTTTTAAAAGAACAGACAGAGGTGTGTGATTTCATGAGGGCAGCCATCTTTTTGGTTGAAAGGAGGTGACAGGGAGCATAATACACAGTTCCAACTGTCCTGTGTCCTGATCACTTCTGCCCGTTGCTAGGCAACGAGAACAACAACATCAGAAATCCCATCATGCTTTGCACAGCATCAAGGGAAAAATTACCGGGGCAGTTTTCGATGGTGGGGCGGAGCTTAGCTTCTACGCAGCTAAAAATTAGGATTGAATATGAAAAACAAAGTTCTGATGCTGTGAATCTGTTAAAAAAAAAACACCAAGCCTTTTCAGTGCTGCTGAGTAGATTTTTAGTCTGGAGGTTCACTTTAACCACCAATGCTCAGTTTCACCAATGGCTCAGTTTTAGGTTCATGAACCCACTTGCCTGACTGATCTGTGCCATCTCTACTGTGTATATAATAAACTCTTTCTCATCTCAAAAAGTTGGGGGGGTATGTCGCACGCAGTGAGTTTCCAGTCTTAAGGTGGCCACTAATGATCCAATCTTTTTCATCCAATCTTACCATTTCTATGTAATATAAGGTAACTGCCTGAAGTATCCATTCAGTATATTCACTCAATTTACCCTTATACTACATAGATTTGGTAAGATTGGATGAAAAAGATTGGATCATTAGTGGCCACCATTATGATAGCGGTGATATAACTGTCCTCACTAGCCCCCAGGGAACATCGCTCCCCCGTGGTATGCTTTCATTACCTCTGTTGCGGTCATGTTGTTACACGGCACACATGGGAACAGCAGGTGTCTCATTTCTGTATCATTTGCTGATGTGTCTGTGTTTCTCGTATCTCTGAAAGGATCTATAGATATGAAAGATGTATGCGTCATTCGCTTCCGGGCATTCCCAGAGGAAAGGGGGGCCGTGCAATGAGGTCGGGGGCTCTCAAAAACACATGTGATCCAGCAAAACCCGGACAGAATATACATTTTCAGAATGTTAAAAGTTCACAGAACCTGGTCATATCAGAAAACAGTGAGGCTTGGTGCACACATAACAGAGTGTGAAAGGTTGCGTTTTCTGTCATGTGCGGTTTTATTTGTGTGCGTTTTTAGTGCGTTTTGTTTATTGTTTTGCATGCGTTTTTAAGTGTTTGCGGGTTCGTGTTTTTAATGCGTTTTAATATTTTGATTTCTGCAAATCACCAGGAAGACAGCAGGAAGCGGAAATACATCACCAAACAATTGTTTTAGAAAAAAAAAACGCACATAAAAACCGTATGGAAAATGCATGAAAAACGCATACCATTGCAATGCCATTGACTTTCATTACGTGAGTTTTTGATGCGTTTTTGAATATCATGCAACGAAACCAGCGTTTTTAAAAACGCACGCATACAAAACGCATATGCGTTTTTTCTATGCGTTTTTTTATGCGGCCCATAGACTTCCATTAGAGGCAAAAACGCGAGTTTTCCGCAGCGCTTGCGTTTCTGCTTAGTGTGCACTTAGCCTGACGGTTGATAAAAGTTTACTGAGACAGAGGGGTTTGCTAGCGCCATGCCAAAAAACGGGCGTGTCCACGGCCATGGTGGAAAAATGGGCGTGTCCATGACATGGTGTGAGCAGAGCGAACTGTAATGTAACTCTGAGGCAGTGAGCCAGAGCTTCCTCCAAAAACACAAATAGGCAAAGTGAGTGACCCTAAAGGTAATTAGGCAATGTTCCTCAAATACATAAGAAAAAGCAGTGTTCGTGTTCCCACAATTTTGCGGTGAAATGGGAGATTTGCATCATGGATGTCAGTCCATGACATCACTATGTACTGTGCTGCAGAAGATGCAAGTGCTACATAAATACATAATAATGATATGGCGGGACATTAGACTTTGACTATGGCCAGGATTAGATTGTGATCTCCGCTAAGGACATGACTACATTCTCTGTAAAGTGCTGCCTTAGATGCCAGTGCTATATAAATACATAATAATATTTTAGGACATTTGACTATGGTAGGATAAGATTGTGTGTGAAATATGCAGAAGCTGCTTATGCTACAGTATTAGCATACCACTTATTATTAATGAGTCCCCAAAAATGCCAAATGCTGCAACAACAACCCCAAAGTAGCAAATGCAGTCTCTATGGCCATCAAATAATAACTGCAGCAACCTTTACCTCTGACACATGAATTGCAATAACCGTTACCTCCGACAAATGAAATGCAACTACCGTTACCTCTGACACATGAAATGCAGCAGAAAACGATTACTCCGACTCCCCAAACGGCAAATGAGGCAAACATTACCTCATGTGGCCACAGAGTCTGACAGCTGGGACACCTGGCGGCCAAAAGTGGGACATAACTTGGGGCTCATTGCAGCCTGGGACAGGAGACCCTGCACCTGGGACGTGTCCCAGGTAAAATGGGACGTCTGGTCAGGGTAATTAAAGTGTACCTGAGATGAAGGATAAAATAAGTTTTATACAAACCTGGGGCTTCTTCTAGCCCCCTTTAGGCTGATCCGTCCCTCGCCATCCTCTGCCGCCGCCTGGATCCTTCGCAATCTGGCCTGGTAAGTCAGCCAGTCGGGGCCAGTCGGTGTGGGTGCAGTACGCCGCGCGTGTTCCCCTGCTGTGCAAAACTCTTCCGGTGGTGGGAGCGCAAAGGAGCACGTGCGCTTGGCCGTGCTGCCCATGCGCACTAAGCCAACTTACCAAGGCAGATTGTGGAGGATCCAGGCGGGGCGGAGGGTGGCGAAGGACGGATCAGCGTAAAGGGGGCTAGATTAGGGGTGTCAAACTCAAATTTAAAGTGGGCCGAAATTGAACACTGGGACTTAGCAACGGGCCAACCTCAATGTCTACTGGCCACCTTATAAAGTTCCCTGTTGTCTAATTGGTCCCCTCCAACTCCTATACAGTTCCCTGGTGTCTAGTGGTCCTCCCTCCCCTATACAGTTCCCTGGTGTCTAGTGGTCCTCCCTCCTCTATACAGTTCCCTGGAGTCTAGTGAGTGACCCCCACCCTCCCCATACAGTTCCCTAGTATTTAGTGCTTTCCCTCTACCTTCCCCATATAGCTTCCCTGGTGGTCTAGGGCTCCACCTCCAATATAGCTTCCCTGGTGGTCTAGAGTGGGCCAAACATAATGCAAAATGAGAAAACCACTTGAGGGCCAAACTGAATGGCTCTGAGGGCCAGATTTGACCCGCAGGCCAGAGTTTGGCATGTATGGGTTAGAGGAAGCCCCAGGGTATGTATAAGGCCTCGTTCAGACTATATAGAATGCGACACGCAAGAACGGTGGAAGGGCATAGACAGCCCTTCTACCGTTCCCATCATATGCGCTGCGTGGCAGCGTGATTGCGCTATTGCGTGCTGCCCGCATTTTTGGGAATCACAGCGCAGATCCCATTCATTGCAATCAATGGGATCTGCAGCGCAGCGCATAGGAGCGCAGATGGCGTGCGATCGGACGTGTTGCGTTCCGATCGCACAGCCATCTGCGCTAAATGATGTGAACGAGACCTAAAACATTTTATACTTCATCTCAGGTTTTACTTTAAAGTTTGCGCTATTTTTGCAGTCACATGATAAACACGCCCGCATCTAAAAGCCATCCCGAATAAATGCAAGGTAATAATAAAAACGTATCGCCGCAGGGGCTGCTCCTGACAGCAGCTGAACACCTTACTAAGGCGATTACGAAATGATTCGCAAGACCAGAAGTTGCTGACTTGGGAATTTATAGTAATAAATCAAAATAGAAGCAGAAAGAAGGGAGCAGCTTGAACCCCACGCGATCCATGCTATATTCCCCAGCCCGGCGTGCGAAAAGCATAGCTGTCTGTTTATATTTTTATAGAGGAATTTAGAGGATGGGTGTTCTTATAACAGGCAATTTAAAGGACATCCGAGGTGAAAATAAACTGATGAGATAAACAATAATATAATTTTTTTTTCCGCTTCAGTGTCTCTTTAAGATATGAAAGGTTGGAGGGTGACGGGTGTGTTGTGGCAGGGGATTCCAGCAGCGGGGTGAAGCACGTGAGAAATGTTGTATATGTGAATGTGAGGAGGTGAGGACAAAAGAGGCAAATCAGATGTTCCACTAACATGTCCGCACACGGTTTCAGTTGCACACATCATAATGCACAGTAGACTTGCTCTTATGCGTTTACATTAGGCGCGGTCCGCCCATGATGCCAAGTGAGGCGACTTCCTCAGGAAATAGAAGTCTGGGCGCAGCACCAGGCAGAAACAGGAAGTGACGAGAGTGCCTGGCCAACCTTTACTGCCCCAACTATACCTTGCTAACCTATACTGGGGGCAACTGCACCTAGCTACCAATACTGGGGGCACCTAAACCTGGCTACCTACCTATACTGAGGGTGTTTTTGGGGGGGCTCAGTGCAGCTATAACCAGGGCCGGATTTACCCCAAGGCCCCCTAGACCATGGCCTAGGGCACCACAGGAATATGGGCACTAAAGCAGCAGGCTAAACTGCAAAGCAGCAGGCTAAACTGGTGCAGCATTTGCAAGCTTGCAAATGCTGCAATGCAGGGAGATCACCTGTATTACCTATACTGGAGGGAAAGGGGGGAGGGGTCATCTGGCTACCTATACTGGGGGGGTGGTCATCATCAGGCTACCTATACTGGAGGGAGGGGCATCTCGCTACCTATACTGGAGAGGGAGGGAAGGGTTCATCTGGCTACCTATACTAGAGAGAAAAGGGGAGGGGTCATCTCGCTACCTATACTGGAGAGGGAGGGAAGGGTTCATCTGGCTACCTATTCTAGAGAGAAAAGGGGAGGGGTCATCTCGCTACCTATACTGGAGAGGGAGGGAAGGGTTCATCTGGCTACCTATACTAGAGAGAAAAGGGGAGGGGTCATCTCGCTACCTATACTGAAGGGGGGCGGCTGGTGACAGTGGCCTTGGGTGGTAAACAGTACAAATCCGGCCCTGGCTATAACGTGCGGTGCAAATTGTTGGATGCCATGCGATCATTTCAGCTCGGGGGGAGCATCCTCACAAGTTTGCCTCGGGCAGCAAAGAATCTAGAACCGGCGCTGGTTAAGATTCCCGTGTTGGCCCAAAGTACATTTGAAGCAAAATTGTGCACGTCTACAGAGACAATGCAGCATGTTGTTTCTATTTCCTGCAGATGTGAACAAAAAAAACACTTTAGATGTGAATAAACCCGTTGATTAATGAGTTGTCAGTTTTAATGTGCTTCCATATTGAGAACCACAGGAGGACTCATTTGCCCTCCCTGATTTCCCACTATTAGTGTATATTCATGGGGGGCGATGCCAGTCTTCTCATCATTTTTATATTTGAGGCAGCTGTTCAAGAGAATTTTCCTTTGGAACACTCAGTCATGTGACTCACGGATCTGCTGAGAATCTGGAAGCTGAAAGGAGAGTAGGAGTTGCGGCGCTAGCTAGTGATGTCCTTTTAGGTGGGTGTGTCTATCTGCCTGGTAGGTATGCTGTGAGCTTTGGCCTCTTTGTAGACAGCATTGCAGCTCAGCATAGTCTCATCATCTGTCTGCCCAGTTCATCCCTGCTCAATGATGCCACAGCCTAGACTGATTAGCTATGCGAAATCCTCATAACACCAGAGCATTCGGAGAAAGCAGGTATATTTTGTACTGGCTACGGATTCTCAGTACACAAACATCACAGTGATGCACCTGACAGGACTAAAGATGCCACCGCCTGTGATGAATTTCCGAATATTACTCAGGGAGAGGAAAGATTATACAATGGGCAAATATTAAATAAGTAATTTATAAAGTAATATTGAAAAAAAAGCAATTTGACATTTTCATTACAGTTCCTCTTTGAAGGAACTCTGAGGCATTTTCAATATACAGTATAAGCATTCATACTTGCCTGAGGCTGTGGCCTCCCTCGCCATCCTTCCGAGCTGCTCCGTTCCTCCGCTGGCCACCCTGGCAAATTTGCCACTCGTCCTTTCTGGCTCCTCTGTGCATACGTGGGCCAGCCCTGCATGCACCCCTGTCGCCCTCCTGTGGCTGGGAGCATTCTGCACCTGTACAGTTAGTACTGCGCAGGTGCAGGGCGCTCCCGGCCACAGCTGGGGACAACTGGCGAATTTACCGGGCCAGCCAGCGGAGAAATGGAGCGGCCCGAGAGGAGGGAGTCCACAGCCTACACAGGGCTGGAGAAAGCCCCAGGTAACTATGAATGATCATACTGAATATGACGCACAGTTCCTTTAAAGAGGAACTGTAGTGAAAATAACATGCTTATTTTTCTTTTTCCTTATAATATCCATTTTTGAATGATTGAGTCAGTGTTTGCCCATTGTAAAAACTCTCCCTGATTTACACCCTGAAATGGATCACAGGTGGCAAAATGTTTAGCCCTGTCAGGTGCATCACTGCAGAATGTTTGTCTCCCAGAATGCTCGGGAGGGGGGAGGGGAGAGAATGTACACTTTAAACTGTAACTCAAAATCTGGAGCTAAAAATCGACACATGATAATGTGTCTGGCGGCCCCAGGACCGCTCCACGCCGATTTGCGTGAATGTCCTTCTATGGGGCTAGCAGGAGAGTGCCCAATTTATGAAAAATGGCCTGGTCTTTAGAGGGGTTTAACACCACCGTCCTCAAGTGGTTAAAGAAAACATGTAACGAGAAAAAGTTCCCCTGGGGGGTACTCACCTCGGTAGGGGGAAGCCTCCAGATCCTATCGGGGCTTCTACTGTCCTCCTGTGTCCCACGGCGGTCTCGCTTAAAAAAAAATTGTGCTATATTTCGTTGAAAAATAATGTTTTATAAAGTTATAAATCATTAAATAATGTGTATGAAATCGGGAATTGTAAAAACGTTAATCTTCCCTGTTTAAAAAGTGAAATGTATAATAACGTTTTATAAAAGATTAATAAGAATTTTACTAAAACCATACTTAACCCTACTCTCACACAGAACCCTCCCTGTACCTACCCCAAACCCCTAGACCCCCCTGGTGGTGCCTAACCCCTAGACCCCCCTGGTAGTGCCTAAACCTAAGACCCCCCTGCTGGTGCCTAAACCTAAGACCCCCCTGGTGGTGCCTAACCCTAAGACCCCCCTGGTGGTGCCTAAACCTAAGACCCCCCTGGTGGTGCCTAACCCTAAGACCCCCCTGGTGGTTTTTCGTTTAAAAATAATGTTTTAAAAAAATATTGTACTGTTTTTCGTTTAAAAATAATGTTTAAAAAAATTATAAATCATTAAATAATGTGTAATCATGAGAGGCAGTTATAAAACATTAAAAGTCTCTGGGCGCCGCTTGTAAAACGTTATTTTTCTCCGGCGCCCTTTTTTCCTGTTGGGCGCTTATTAAATGATATTTATTATAGGAGTGAATGGCGGCACCCTTTTTGTCCACCTGCCTCACGCGCCCAAATTTCCTGCTTCCCTTACCGGGTATATAAGTTCAGCAGCATTGGGGAGAAGGAGGGAATCGCCTTATGCGCTCGCAGCGTGCGGCTGCTTCTATGGAGGCTGGAGGTTTACTTTAAGCTACCTATACACTATTCAACTGCAGTGCTGATTGCCCCGTGATTGCCCCACAATCGACATTCCCTCCAAGATTGCGGGTCGATTGGGGTAAAAACAGCCTAGCCTGATCATGGTCGCCCGCTGGTCAATCGTGGGACAAGCGTGGTGCCATGGCCAACCACAATGTCTGTCTAAACCAGTTGCAAAAAAGGCTGGCACCACACAAAAATAGAAAAGTAAAAAGATTAGCTCTTTATTAGATTGCCATTTAAATGACAGCATTGTCAAAAAAGTAGGCTATGGCGGCTTGCTGTGGATGCTGGGATCTGAGGCTTGGGCACACGACAGTTCCTCCCTATGGAAGAATGCTCCTCCAACTTTTTTAGTTAAACCACAATTAGATATTTTTTGTCGCATCTATCATCTAAGTGGGCAAAAATATTGTATAGTGTGTGGGTGCCTAAGGCCCGGTTCACATTAGCGGTCGCCGTCCGGAATCGCCGTGCCGGAGCCGGACCGCATGCAGAACGGACGGAACGGACGCACGGCATAGCAATGAAAGCCTATGCGTCCGTTCACATGTGTCCGTTTCGTCCGGACCCAACATGCGCTATTTTTTGGTCCGGCTCCTCCGGCAGCCGTATCCGGAGCGGAGCCGGACTGCACCATCCGGCCAATACAAACCAATGAGAACCGGAGAGCGCACAACACACTGGCTAAAAATCCGGATGGTCTACCCCACTTCCTATGCGTATTGAAACGGCGATTTTGGATGGGGACACATGGGCAAGCATTTTGGAGTGGAGCAGCAGTGATTTTAAACGTGCTGGAGATGTTGGCAGTATGTCGGAGGTGGAGGTGAGTGCTAAACAGCGGAGGGCCTGATTCCACAGGTCCACCTTCTGCTGACCTCCCAGACCCCAACATTTTTATTCCTTTTCTACTATCTTTTGCCAAACGGATCCGGATCGCATCCTGATGAACACCTGATGCAAACTGACCGGATCCGGATCGGATCCGGATCAGAGCCGTACGGTTCCGATCTGGATCCGGTCCGGATCCGGTCAGGTCATCCGGTCCGTTTGGCAGAGAACCGCAAGTGTGAACGGGGCCTTACAGAGATGACGATGTCGCAGCTCGCCAAACAGAGAGATGTGCCAGACCTGACTTTATATTACCTCGCTGGATATTTCCCCCACAATCAAAATACTGTTGGCAAGGAAGAGGCAGAGGGGAGCACCACTTCAATAAAATCCCTTTATTCCGGTTAGGAGAGCAGGTACAAAGCAGTGGGGCAGTGGCGTAGCTAAGGAGCTGTGGGCCCCTATGCAAGTTTTACAATGGCGCCCCCCAAGCACTCTATACGTAACAATTGATACGGCGCACCAAAAACTGCCAATGGCAACTACAGAGTCAGAGGTGCAAGAAGGGAATGGGGAACAGTTTGCTAATGATTACCACTATTCAAAGTATCTATAGAAGTGATTATTATGAGCACAGGACCAATAGAGAGCTAATACTGTAGTTAAGGGAGGACCCTTCGGGGCCCCTCTGGCCCAAGGGCCCCGGTGCGGTCACTACCTCTGCAACCCCTATTGCTACGCGGCTGCCCCTGCAGTGGGGGTATTCTTGTGCCTGACAGCCGTTTCGCTGGTTAAACCAGCTTCTTCAGAGGCAGATTATATATATATTCGGTATATTCTTCCTCTGAAGAAGCTGGTTTAACCAGCGAAATGGCTGTCAGGGACTAGAATACCCCCACTGCTTTGTACCTGCTCTCCCAACCGATTTTGATAGTCGTTTGGAGTGCTTCTTGCCTCTGCTCCGGTTGTTCCGCCCTGCTGCATTTGGTGCCAGGTATTGTTCCTTTCTCTCATTCCACAGCATTCAAAATACTTCTTTTAAAAAAACACGATATGCGAGTATTAGCCAACGTTTCAGATGTTTCTGAAAAATCAGCTGAATAGTCTGACACCCAAATGCCTCTGTGCATACTAAAGAGGATTTTATTGCTGAAGAGTGCAAAACTAATGCACCTGTCCTACTCCTCAAGCAACTCACATGGGATGGTTAAGATGCCTGTGTAAGACGGTATGTTTCCGGCCGTGTAATGCCTGCGCTTTGCAATCTCTGACTACCTCTTCTCAGAAACGCTTTAACCCTGTACTCGTCTCGGCCTTCTCTGTAAGAGCCAGGGCATCAGCAGAGCAATAACCCTCAATAATAAACAGGGAAGACAGTCGGAAGAACGGAAGCAGGACATTTGGGTGCCTGGGGCTAATGGAATTTTTGGGGGATGTTTGGGGGACAGATAGGCGCTAGTGCAAGATATCGGCTATTGGGGGCCAAAAGCAGAAATTTGGGCACAAGATAAATAGGGGTCGCTGGCCCCATCCAACTGAAATGTTTTCAATTTGAGGATTGTGGTTTTAAAAATTATCATTTTAAAAATTTGTTTTGAGACTCATCATTTTGTAAATTATCGATTTGAAATTTGTCTTAAAAAAGTATCTTTTTTTCTTTCTTTTTTTTTTTTTACGCTGTTTGAGGCGGAGAGCAGGGTTTTAAGGTTAGGCGTTAGGAAGGGGGGTTTTAGAGTTAAGGGGGGTTAGGTATCCTCAGGGGGTTTTAGGGTTAAGGGTCAGGAAGGGTGATTTAGGGTTCGGTGCCACCGGGGGATTAAGGGTTAGGCACCACCAGGAGGGGGTCTTAGGGTTAGGCTCCACCTTACTGTTACTTTAAGTAGGTTCCCTTTAATTATCTTAGGCATTGAGTTTACTAGAGTTCTAGGCTAGTACAGGTCACCACCGGAATCCTCTTCCACTCCTCCATGATGACGCTGGTGGATGTTAGAGACCTTGCGCTCCTCCAACTTAAGTTTGAGGATGCCCCGCAGATACTCAATAGGGTTTAGGTCTGCATGTTTACAGTGGCAGTGAAGCATATTTTCATTGTACTGTATGCTTCAGCGTATAGTCGCGCTGTGATTCAGCATCGTTGCATATCTCATCTACCCTTAAAGAGGAACTCCAGTGAAAATAATGTAATACAAAAGTGCTTCATTTTTACAATAATTATGTATAAATGGTTTAGTCAGTGTTTGTCCATTGTAAAATCTTTTAAATCCCTGATTTACATTCTGATATTTATCACATGGTGACATTTTTACTGCTGGCAGGTGATGTAGCTGCTGCTTGCTTTTTTGGCAGTTGGAAACAGCTGTAAACAGCTATTTCCCACAATGCAACAAGGTTCACAGACAGGAAACTGCCAGGAGTACTACGGTCCTCAGATTTTCTTGTGGGAGGGGTTTCACCACAATATCAGCCATACAGCACCCCCTGATGGTCTGTTTGTGAAATGGAATAGATTTGTCATGTAAAAGGAGGTATCAGCTACTGATTGGGATAAAGTTCAATTCTTGGTCGGAGTTTCTCTTTAAGCTGCTTTCAAACTGTATGTGTTGCGTTGTGTATGTAATAAAATATAACACATAACAACAAAAACGTATCTTTGCAAAAGACATACCTCAATTCACCAAGCTTATCTCCTGTCTTTAATAACGATTTTAGAGTTATCACCATAGTGATAAGGCATGTAGTATTCAGGAAACATTTTACCTCGGACAAACTTAAAGTTAAATCTTCTGTCCTTAAGTTAAGGTGAGATCTCTGAAGTTAACTCTTCACTCCTTAAAATAACTCCAGAATTCTAAAGTTATTGACAGGCTGTTAATTAACTGCATGTGAAAATAACTACAGAGGAGGTAACTTAAAGAAAACCTGTACTGAAAATAAAAGTCAAAATAAGCATACACAAGCCATACTTACCTTCCATGTAGTCTACGCCTCAGTGTCTTTCTCCTGTCCCGCGTCCTGTTTGTCCACTGTGATCAAGGGAATTTTCCGTCCTCCATTTTGAAAATAGCCATTACCCATAACAGCTTTCTGGTCAACACACAGTTAAACTGTAACATCGCCCACTTGAGCCATAGGGAAACATGGACATTACCTGGTACATCAGTTTTCCTCTCAGCTATAACTGACAGCAACGGATATTTTACTGACAGCAACTGATATATTTCAGATCTGACAAAATATTGTCAGAACTGGGAGGGATCATTGTCAGAAGAAAATGGTGAGCTTCTGAGAGGAACTGATGGCAAGGTAACTATGTAATGTTCATTTGAAGTTACCTCGTGTGTTTATTTTAAATATTTTTACTCAGTACAGGTTCTCTTTAAGGAATGAAGAGATAAGATAACTCTCTCACTGCGTGGAGGTAAGTTTTCTCTTGCCGTCGTGAATTGAGGCCATAATGCATGCAATATATTAATTTTTGGCGGTTATGACTGCAGGGCCGGCCCTAGACTATTTGCCGCCTGAGGCAAAAAAAAAATTTCCGCCGCTAGGCCCAATACCCCCGTCCTGCCAGCTACCCCTCCAGCTCGGCGGCCGGCTCCCCGCACCCACGGACGGGCGGGTGCCGCCCCTGGAATTTTGCCGCCTGAGGCAAAAGTTTCACCCCGCCTCATGAGCGGGCCGGCCCTGTATGACTGGTTCTTACACATCCACAATCCAACACGTCGCTGGTATTTTGTGCACACGGGCAAAGCACAATCAACGCGCAGATCTTTTTTTTAAAAATGTCCGTTCCAATTGACTTGTATGTTAGGTTCTTGTTGTGTACATTGTCAATAGAGTTATATGATAATACGATACTTATACAATTCAAATTGTGCCGCGTTTATTAATGACGTATTGGGTTTTCTTTTACACCATGCCACAACAAAACGGATGATGATTTGAAGTGCCCTTATTGTCCCATCAAAGTTGAAAAGTCATGCCCTCTACATTCTTTTCTTATTGAATAGACAACTGATTTAAAGTGGACCTAAACTCTTGCTCGGGACAGAAGGAAAACCGAGAAATCCACCCTTTATGTATTTAGAGAGTTTAGCCTGTCTATTTCCCCCTCATCTGTCACTAATCACACATGTAATTTGATCAGCTGGCTGCCTCGGCAGAGCAGCAAATTTGTAAACACAGGATGTTAACCCTTTGAAAGCAGGAAGCAGACACACTGCAGATTTATTGCAGGGTTTGTATCAGCTGTAGCAAATAAATGTTTTTCTTTAAAGGAAACAAGAGATGAAGGCTTTGGCACAAAATAAACATATCCCCCGATAAATTTTACAAAATAAATACTATACCTGGTATATTCGCCACTCTGGTGGGCTGGTTTTTGTTTTTTTTACTAGAACGCCACGCAAAACACAGTTCATCAGAAAAGCATATTATTTAGTGCGCTGTGTGCAGAATTAAATCACCACTTCTAAAAACCTCTTATGACTAACAAATATAGATACAAAAAAAACGTTTTCCAATATACCCTTACAATAGCAGCTCCTCCCATCTCATCACAGCTCTCTGTGATGTTGCAAGTATACAGAACAGGAAAGCAGAGCCATAAGGGGACAGGCTTGGGCTTGAAAAGACATCAGAGAAAACAGACTCAGCTATAATAGCTATAATGATTCCTGGGCAAAGCTAGACTGAATGCTCAGTCAGGGATTTCAGCAGGGCTGATTAGAAGCAGGCTGAGCAGTGAAAAATGAAACAGAGAGCAGGGTAGGCATTTTCTCTAATGTTCCCACTGATATATATATATATGGTAAAATACATGAGGGTGCTTCATCTCTGGTTCATTTTAAAGGTTATTATGCTGTTGCTTATCTTTTAGCGCAGAGAGGAAGTTCTGAGTTCAGGTGTGCTTTAACAAACACATCAAATCAAATAAAGATCGGTTTAAAATGTCGACTTTAACCCAAGGCCCGAGATAACAGGGGGTCATCAGCGCATGGACGCTGGCCCTTTAAGCGTCAGTTTGTAGTCTCTTGCCCTTTTACAGTAACAATCTGCACGCCGGCTACAGCCCAGCAGAAATTATGCTCTGCTCATCATTTTCATGCACAAGTAATGGCTTTTGAAGTGAGGTCGGCTTATTAAATAGTTAATTTATGCACAGGCGCATGTTTCAGATGAATTATTACTCTGTCCGTGGAATCAATGTCAGAGCCCAGGGGGAGGAAGGCAAATGTAAGAGATCAAAGCACTCATTTCCAGCAAAGGTGGCTCCTGTCCATTCATGGCGGAGCAGGCAGAGGCCAGAGATCATCAGGACCCCACTATCAGCTGTCCCTATGGAGATAACGCAAAGCATAACAAACTTCATCTGGTAAACAGACTCTATTAAAGGGGGGAGATAAATCTACTGAGACAGAACTAAAGTCATCCAAAGCAGATGGCCCAGCGCACAGTCCCGTCACAGGAGTTAGAGAGGAACATTAGCCAAGGATTTAGAGAGGAACTCCAGTGAACATTTTACTGCTGGCAGGTGATGTAGCTGCTGCATGGTTTTTGGCAGTTGGAAACAGCTGTACACAGCTATTTCCCACAATGCAGCAAGGTTTACAGACAGGAAACTGCCAGGAGCAGGGCAGCCATCAGGGGGGGGCAACTGACACTGCAGTGAGGGGCCAAGGGCAGCTGGTGGCCCTGGTCCTTCACAAAGCGCTGGAAGGGCCGCATGTGCTGACTGCAGCACACCGCATTCCAGCACTGAGAGTGACATCAGCGCTTGAATGTGGGGAGCAATTAAATGAGCCCGCTACAGCGGACACTCTATACTGGGGCACCACCTACATCTGGCTACAGGCTACCTATGCTGGGCCACCACCTATACCTGGCAACCTATACTGGGGCTGGAACCACCTATACCTAGCTACCTATACTGGGGCACCACCTATACTGGGCTACCTTTACTGAGGAAACCACCTGTACCTGGCTAGTTATACTGGGCCGCCTATAGCTTGCTACCTATACTGGGGGCACCTGTACCTGGCTAACATATACTGGTGCACTACCCATACCAGGCTACCTATACTGGTAGGGTGGGGTGGCTAGTGGGCGGGCACAGCAACCAGTGGGTGGGCCCATGGAGGGTGGCCCAGGCCTGATGATGTGTGAGGGGCCCCAAAATTTCTGATGGCGGCCCTGGCCAGGAGTATGTACTGAACAGTTTCCTGTGGGAGGGGTTTCACCACAATATCAGTCATACAGCGCCCCCTGATGGTCTGTTTGTGAAAAGGAATAGATTTCTCATGTAAAAGGGGGTATCCGCTACTGATTGGGATAAAGTTCAATTCTTGGTCGGAGTTTCTCTTTAACTTCATTCCAATCAGTAGCTGATATCCCCTTTCCCACAGGAAATATTTACCTCTTCTCAATTAGATCATCAATTTATGGCTGATATTGTGGTGAAACCCCTCTCAGGGCCCTTTTCCACTGCAAAACGCAAAACGCAACTGCAAACGCATTGCGTTTTTCCCAATTTTGATGTGTGTTTTTTGTAGGGGGTTTTTTATGCGTTTGCGGTTTACGTTTTTCTGATTTTTGAAAACAGATACTAGTGTTTAAATCAATACAAAATGCAAAACGATTTCTATGCGTTTTCCATGCGTTCCTATACTTTACTTTGAAACGCAAAACGCATCATAATCGCACAGACATGCGTTTGCGTTTTGGTTTTTTTAAATCGGAATGCAGCAGTGGAAATGGCCACCCAAGTTTCTTATTTTAAACAGGCTGCACTTCAGAATCAGCAAACGCATGCATTTTGCGTTTTTGGCAAAAACACAGCTAGTGGAAAAGGGCCCTCACAGTATGACGTCATGACCTTGGTCCTGACAGTTTGCTGTCTGTGAACCTCATTGCATTGTGGGAAATAATGGCTATTTCCAACTACCAAGCAAGCAATATCTCACTCTGTGCCCAGAACTCTAATGGCCCATACTCACGAGGGACTTTTGTCGCCTCAACACGCGGCGCGCGCGTGTTGCGGCGACAGGTCGCCCGTGAGTATGGGCCGTTGCACGCGCGCGCACCCCGAACTGTCGCCCGTCGCTCTTGTCGCCATGCGATTGAAAGTTTCAATCGCATGGCAACAGTCGCCGCCGCACCTCCGCCGCAACTGTCGCTAGTCCGCGTGAGTACGCGGACTAGCGACAGAAACCTCCATAGAGGTAAATGGAGCTTCCGGCGGGGGGGGGGAGGAACGTCGGCGACAGCTTCCGTCTCGCCGCTGGTCCCTCTTCCGCGTGTGTACGCGGAGGGACCTGGAGAGAAGCTGTCGCCGGCCTGTCGCTAGCACGCTCACGTGTGCTGGCGACAGGCCACTTCTGCAGCCCGTGAGTACGGGCCATAAGTAACGAACATTCCGTACAGATCATGTGGCAGGATTAAAGATGTCACCACCAGTGATACATTTCAGAATGTAAATCAGGGAGAGGAAAGATTTTACAATAAGCAACCACTGACTAAATAATGTATATATGAGTATTATAAAAATAGGCACTTTTATCCATTATGTTATTTTCACTTCAGTTGCTCTTTAAGGTGGCCATGTACTCATCAATCTCTCCCATTGATGTACTGCCGGTTGGATCGCTCTGATTGATTCAGGTAAGAATTGATGCAGCAGACGGCCTAGTTAATCAACTAGCTGAAATCGGAAGAAACACTCAGGACGTAAAATGTTGGTTGATCGGCGGCAAGTGCAGTGGCAGATGGATGGCCCATAGCATTGCACGGGAATCAAACAATGCAACGCTAGAACTCGATAGATTTTAATAGATTTCATTCTGAAGTCTATTGAAAATCTGTTCCTAGTGTGTGACACACATAAGATAGATTCCTGTCGGATATCTGATATTTGAAAAAGTGTATGGCCACATTTATGTTTAGATACCATATTTTTCAGACCATGGGCTTGATTCACAAAGCAGTGTTAACAGTTAGCGCGCTGGTGAAAAGCCCTTTATCAGTTTAGGCGTGATACGTTTAGGCGTGATACGTTTAGGAGTGATACGTTTAGGAGTGATACGTTTAGGCGTGATAAGTTTAGGCGTGATAAGTTTAGGCGTGAAAAGTTTAGGCGTGATAAGTTTAGGCGTGATAAGTTTAGGAGTGATAAGTTTAGGTGTGATAAGTTTAGGTGTAATAAGTTTAGGCATGATAAGTTTAGGTGTAATAAGTTTAGGCATGATAAGTTTAGGAGTGATACGTTTAGGTGTGATAAGTTTAGGTGTAATAAGTTTAGGCGTGATAACTATAGCACCAACTGGGTTAGCACCGCAGTGCACAGCTGATCAAAAGTTTTGCTCTAGCAAAGTCTGGTGCACTTCGCATAGAGTTTAATGGCGCTGCTTTGCGTGCTGGACTTTGCGCGCGATCTAAACATATCTAAACTTATCACGCCTAAACTTATCACGCCTAAACTGGCTTTTCACCAGCGTGGTGCAATGGTTATCACGCCTAACACGTCTCTAACTGGGTTAGCACCGCTTTGTGAATCAAGCCCCATGAGACGCTCCTGACTATAAGACACACCTAGGTTGAGGGGACAAAAATCGGGGGAAAAAATATTTTAAACTTGGTGCAGAGGCATCTTGTGGATGTTCACCCCCCAATTTATTGTAAATTATTGTGGGGTCTAAATGGACCCCACCCGGAATGAAGCTCCACCCCCAAACAAAGCCCCCCACAGGTGTTCAACCACCTTCTTCTGCTGTGTGTGCAGCAGCAGGAAGTTCTGTGTCCTGAAGAACAGCTCCATTGCCAGTCCCTGGAGAGCAGACATCACAAGGTCCAGATAGTATAGGTTGCAAGCAGCCTCCACTGTATCCCTCTGTGCCTCCTTCTGTCCCTTTGTGCCACCTATCTGTCCCCCTCCTTTTCTCTCTCAGCCCACCATGTAAATGTCCAGTGCTGTGCCACCATCCTGTCATTCTCCTGCTCCCTCTAGTGCTGGTTCTCCTCATGTAGTGTGTAATCACGAATGGTGAGTGCACAGGTGGAAGCACAGCACTGGACTCCACCGGAGAGGTGAGAGCACAGCTTTTGCTGCACTCTGCATTCACACACTAAGCTGGGGCAGTGCAGGAAGGGGGTATGCAATGAAATGCAACAGGATCTGTGGGTTGTTTGTATTTCAGGGACTCCCTGTATTATGCATCCACCCTTTTGGCACATGGTTTATTTTATGTAGTGTGTGCTTGACTTTTTTGGGGGAGGGGGGGGGGGAGGGGCGGTTGAACACAGGGCTTCTTGTCTGGGTTGACAAAAAGGCTAGAAACGGCCCTCTTTGAATCTTGAGATCATTTTTGTGACTCAGTCCCCTTATCTTTTTCATTTTAATTATTATTATTATTATTTTTTATAGCATTAGAAAGGTTAGCCACTGCTGTGGACCATTTGAGTTATGTCTTCCCACTTCCTGTCTCTGAGACAAAACAGGAAGTAAGAAGAAGTCAGTGTAGGGAACTTACCTGTCAGCGGTTCCAGCGCCGGCGGCTCAGATAGTGGAGCGCGGCTGCGAGCTTCCTCATCCGGCAGCATCCCCTGCACCCCTGCGGTGGTGACCGGGAGTGCGCGCTTCCTGTGTGTCCCTGGGTGGGCGCCCGCGGCTCAGAGCCGCTCTTATACGCTCCAACGTCGGAGGATTTAGTGTCAGCTGACACGCCGTCAGCTGACACTCTGACTGATTGCTGTGGGTTGGGGCCGGCCCTGGGCGGGCTTTACAGTATTTAAACCCCTGTCTCACTTTCACTTGCTGCCCATGATAGCAATCAGTATGCTGGTCTGCTGGGCACTTTGTCACTCTGTGATATAATTATTATTGTATTTCAATGCGACTTTATTACTCATATATTGTATATTAATGCAACTGCCTGACTGACTTTAGTTTCGACCTCAACCTTAAGGTGGCCATACACTGGCCCGATTTGCGGCAGTTTCGACAGCAGATTCGATCACTGGGATCGAATCTGCTGCCAATCGTTCGCGCAACACGCACCCGCCGATCCGATTTCCTCCCGAAATCGGATCGGTCCGTCGATCGCGCCGTGCGGGAAATTACCCTCGATCGCCCGCGGGTAGGGAGCGCGTCGCTAGCGGCGGCCGATCCGATCAGGTATACATTACCTGAGGCTGGCTCCCGGGCATCCCGTCCGTCACTGCTCCCGTCATGGCACCTCTGGCATCCTCGTATAACTTCCGCTGTCATGCCAGTGACAGCGGAAGTACAACTAGAGGGCGCTCTATTTGAACTTCCGCTGTCACTGGTGTGATAGCTTAAGTTCTATGCGGATGCCGGAGCCGGAGGTGCCACATGACGGGGACATCACGCCCGGGAGCCAGCCTCAGGTAATGTATACCGGCGGGGGGAGCGGCGGCAGCACCACCACAACAGATTGTGATCGGTTTCAGGCTGAAATCGATTCACAATCTGTTTGCAGGAAAGGCAGCCATACGATCCCTCTCTGATCAGATTCGATCAGATAGGGATCTGTCAGCTGGTCGATCTGATGGCACATCGACCAGTGTATGGCTGCCTTTACTGACCACTCTCTCGCCTAGTCCTATTGTACCTCAGCCATCTGATTACCTGTGTATGACCCCAGCCTGTTAACGACCTAGCCTTTGTCTCAGCATATTGTACTGCAGCCATCTGATATTCCGTGTATGACCTTAGCCTGTTAAAGATCTAGCCTTTGTCCTAGCCTATTGTACCGCAACCATCTGATATTCCGTGTATGACCTTAGCCTGTTAACGACCTAGCCTTTGTCCTAGCTTATTGTACCGCAGCCATCTGATATTCCGTGTATGACCTTAGCCTGATATCGACCAAGCCTTTGTTTCAGCCCTCTGTACCATAGTTATCTGATCTCACGTGTATTACCCTAGCTTGCGTTTTTGACTACGATTAATCTGAGCCTCAGTATATACGCCTCGTACCTATCGTGATAGTCAGCCATCTTTATTCTGGACTCTGTTGTTTTCTGTTCTTTGGAGGCCAGACTCCTTTCCTACCGGCTATACCTGCACAGGGCACTAAGCTAGCTATACTGCAGCTCATTTTGTTGCTTCTGTACACTGTTTATATTCACCTATCAACCTGATTGCTATAAAAATTTGTCTTGTGCAACATTGGGCGGAGTTGGGTTTCGATGCCCATTTCAGCAGATGCCACGTTCTCACCACCAAAACACCCACAGACTCGGAATAAGTGCCCGGGGTCTACACACAGATAGTAAAACTCTGTCCCACGCTCACAAATGTCTATGCAGAAAAATGTATTACAAATCTGTGCTGGTTGTCTCGCTTCTCTCCACAACTGGAATAATTATTAATTCATGATGATCTATTGATCGGGGTATTTACTCCAGGAATCCTAAAAGAGAGGCTGGTGGTAAAGGTTCGGCGTGGCCTGGACAGGAGTGAGCTAATCGGAGGGTCCCGTCATTGTACGCGAAGGCCTTTTAGTAAAATGGAAGAAGGTGCTGGTCGAGCATGATTTGTTTGATGAGTAATTTCTCCACGTACCTTCAAGGAGTCTCTTATTGATCGCGACTGCATTAGATTCACGAGTAATTGCATCAGGAATACAAAGCACATTAACCCAGCCTGGCGATATTACCACAACACTCCCAGCGTAGGCTCCGGCCTGTACATTATTCTCTCTCTCTTTTTCCCCCCCCTTCGACTCATTAAAGGAAAATGTCATTGAAATGTACTAAATAAATAAACATGAACATGTATAAATGTTGCATAGGGCTAGGCCGAGGAGGAAGCAGCAGAAGCCTTGAAGAAAACCAAGGTAACGGAAGCAGAACAGGAGTGGAAAGATGACATCATCAGAGGTGGCCTGTGCTGGGAGCTTGAAGCAGCGTCCCATGGTGAAATAGCCCTGTGACGGTTATTTTGGGAGCCAACGCATCAATGAACAGCTGAGTGTCACACCAGAAAGAGACAGATTTGAAGGACACAAGTAGCCCATCCAGCTGCGCCGAGATCAGACACTTAGCTGTGCAATTTTGGCTTCGTTCACCTAACCTGCAGCCAATCCCAGCCAGGGCACTTCCAGCAAGGAAGGATATGTTCTGCCTGTGTCTGCGGCAGGCTGTCTACATGTGGGGTTGATGTGGCTCTGTAAAATTTGTAAGCAATAGGCTTTCTATACACCAGCGGTTCTGGATGTTAGGCCTGGCTTCAGGGGTATGATGAGATCCTTTGCATATTCAGTACTGATGCATTTTGGGTAACCACAGTTGCTCACTTAAAGAGACTCTGTAACAACAAAAACCTCCCCTGGGGGGTACTCACCTCGGGTGGGGGAAGCCTCCAGATCCTAATGAGGCTTCCCACGCCGTCCTCTGTCCCACGGGGGTCTCGCTGCAGCCCTCCGAACAGCCGGCGACAGAGCCGACTGTAGCTTCAATATTTACCTTTGCTGGCTCCAGCGGGGGCGCTGTGGCGACTTTCGGCACGGAAATAGACGGAAATACCCGATCTCCGTCGGGTCCGCTCTACTGCGCAGGCGCCGGAAACTTGCGCCTGCGCAGTAGAGCAGACCCGACGGCGATCGGGTATTTCCGCCTACTTCGGCGCCGACAGCCATCAGAGCGCCTGCGCAGGAGCCAGGAAGGTAAATATTGCGTCACGGCTGTACGGAGGGCTACAGCGAGACCCCCGAGGGACGCAGGACAGCGTGGGAAGCCTCATTAGGATCCTGAGGCTTCCCCCACCCGAGGTGAGTACCCCCCAGGGGCCGTTTTGTCGTTACAGTTACTCTTTAAAGTGAACCTGAACTGAATAGCAGAAATATTGCAACTACCTTCTGTTTTCTCTGAACCCCTCAGCGGTGAGGTGAATATTTACCTACCGCAATCCAGCACAGGCGCAGTAGCAGCTGACAGTTCGTGCTCAGGTGAAAATGGCTGAGCCCGATCTCTCTACCGCGCAGGCGACTCAAGCCTGTGCAGTAGAGCCAGGGGCGTAACAATAGGCCCTGCAGCCCCTGCGCCCGCGGGGGGGCCTGCCCCCCCTGGGGCCCGCTCGTGGCCGTTTTTAGGGGGCTGGAGGGGTGGCAGCATGAGGGGAAAGCCTTGCCCACAGTCGGCGGGGATAGGGGAAGATCCCCCCCTCTCCCTCACCTCGGGGCTCTCCCCTCTGCGCTTCCCTCCAGCTAGTGTACCAGCTCCAGTGTGTGGGCAGCGGGCAGCGGCGGGCAGATACATACCTTCTTCCGTGCGTTCCATCGGAGACTTCTCGCTCTAGCGGCCGACGTCACTTCCGGAAGTGACGTCACTTCCGGAAAAGACGTCAGCCGGTAGAGCGAGAAGTCTCCGATGGAACGCACGGAAGAAGGTATGTATCTGCCCGCCTCTGCCCGCTGCCCACACACTGGAGCTGGTACACTAGCTGGAGGGAAGCACAGAGGGGAGAGCTCCGAGGTGAGGGAGAGGGGGGATCTTCCCCTCTCCCCGCCGACTGTGGGCAAGGCTTTCCCCTCATGCTGCCACCCCTCCAGCCCCCTAAAAACGGCCACGAGCGGGCCCCAGGGGAGAGGGGGGGGGCCGCTGTTAATTTCTGCAGGGGGGCCCGGTGAGGCTTAGTTACGCCCCTGAGTAGAGCTATGCAATTGGGCGTGGCTATGTCTGCTGAGCCCATTGGAAAGCCACTACTGCGCCTGCGCTAGAGGCAGGGAAGGTAAATATTACACAGCTGCGCAGTGCTTGTTGGCGTTTGTCGGGGGAATTTTAAGGGGAGCTACTGCTGAATCCCCCAGGATAAAGAGGATGGGGGGATCCTCACTGAGGTTAGTACCCCTCAGGGCATATTTTTTCTTACAGTGTCCCTTTAAAGAAATTAATCCTGACTGTTCATTGGAAGAAACAAAGCTGAAGCTGGAATACTTTGGACCCACAATGAGAAGGCGAGACTCATTGGAGAAGACACTGATGCTGGGAAAAATCTAAGGCAAAAGGAGGAAGGGGCGGCAGAGAATGAGATGGCTAGATAGTATCATGGAAGCAACAAACATGAGCTGCGAGAGGCAGTAGAGGATGGTGGGCCTGGCTTGCTGCGCCCCACAGTGTCGCCAAAAGCCAGACATCACTGACTTGTGACTGAACACACGACAACAACAAATTTGTATAGCGCTTTTCTCTGGTCAAACTCAAAGTGATTAAAACTAGGTTTAGAGGGGAAGAATAGTATTAGACAACATTAGGGGGCTTGTTAGGTTCGAGGGGAGGGGTGAAAGGCACATTGGGAGATTATGTTCAGTTTGGGTAAGGGTATAGTAATAGACAGGGGGAGGGTGGTTATCTTGGGTTTGGATGGAGGAACAGTAGTAGATACTAGGGGGAAGGGGTTATATAAAATTTGAATGAGGGGTAATAGTTGGGGTTAGAGTAAGTAGTAACATTATTCATATTCATGAGGAACACAATTATAGAAATTTTAACTAGGGCCCCTCACCTAGGCCCCCCTTCCACGCTCCCCTCTCCAAAATGTAGCACAGTGGGCGGGGAACGTCTCACCTCTTCCTAGTTCCAGGCGATGGAGTTCCAGGCGATGGAGCCACTCACTGTACTTCCTGATTAGCAGAAGTATAGTGAGTGGCGTTGCAGACATAGAAGACCAGTGAAACGTAGAGCTTCGGCGTCTGGAACCAGACTAACTGGGCTCAATTCACAAAGCGGTGCTAACCCAGTTAGAGACTTTAGGGGCTTGATTCACAAAAGAGTGCTAAGTGTTAGCACGGCCGTTTTCGCGCGAATATTCGCATTGCGCACGATCGCGAATCTTCGTGCGAAACTATAACGGTTTTGTGCGCAATTGCGAATTTTCACACGAAAATGATATCGATTTCATGGTAAAATTCGCGTTTGCACGCGAAACCGGTTTCGTCTACCGCAAAAATTCGCAATCGCGCGCGGTGCGAAAATTCGCGCGAAAATCGCTGTGCTAACACTTACCACTCTTTTGTGAATCAAGGCCTAGGTGTGATAACCATTGCACCACGCTGGTGAAAAGCCAGTTTAGGCGTGATAAGTTTAGGTGTGATAAGTTTAGGCGTGATAAGTTTAGATAAGTTTAGATCGGCAGCAAAGTCCCGCACGCAAAGCAACGCCATTTAACTCTATGCGAAGTGCACCAGACTTTTGCTAGCACACAACTTTTGATCAGCTGTGCACTGCGGTGCTAAGCCAGTTGGCGCTTAAACTTATCATTCCTAAACTTATCATGCCTAAACTTATCACACCTAAACGTATCACACCTAAACTTATCATGCCTAAACTGAGTTTAGGCATGATAAAGGGCTTTTCACCAGCGTACTAACTGTTAGCACCGCTTTGTGAATCAGGCCCAAAGTCTGGTGCACTTCGCATAGAGTTTAATGGCGCTGCTTTGCATGCAGGACTTTGAGCGCGATCTAAACTTATCTAAACTTAGCATGCCTAAACTTAGCATGCCTAAACTTATCACGCCTAAACTGGCTTTTCACCAGTGTGGTGCAATGGTTATCACGCCTAAAGTCTCTAACTGGGTTAGCACCACTTGGTGAATCGAGCCCATTGAATTGGAGTGAAAAAATTGTTGTTAATAAAGTCATTTTACCTCCTGTTAATCAGTTTTTAGTGTATTTAATTCACTACAATGGTGCTGCTGTTTATCGAGGTGGTTTATGGGAAGTGCAGAGAAGCTTGTGTACTCCCTGTTATATCTGATTACACACACTGGGGCGTGACTAGAAATCACTGGTCCCCCCTGCAAAACTTTGGATGGACCCCCCTCAGCTGTCATTGCTGGAAGGGGGACCACTGGTTGTAATCCAAGGTGAGAAAGGGGGGGAGTCAGGCCCCTCTCCCCATTGCTTTTTGTGCCTGCTGCTCCCCATTCCTGCACTGCTCCCTCTCCTACCCCTAAAAATGGCCCTGGAGGGTCCCAGAGCCAGGGCCCCCCTTAGGCTTCTCCCCCTAAAGCCCCCCCCCCCCCCCCCACGGCTGCATCCCTAAGGGCCCCCCTGCAGCTGCATGCTATTGATACGCCCCTGCCTCTCTTAAACTGGACCTGAACTCTTGCACAGTAGAAGGGCAAAACAGAGAAATCCACCCTGTATGTATTTAGAGAGTTTAGCCTGTCTAATCTCCCCTCATATGCGACTAATCACAGCTGTAATTTGATGTCTCCCCTGCGTCACCTGACTGCCATAACAGAACAGCTAATTTGTAAACCCAGGATGTTAACCCTATGTAGACACATGGCAGATTTATTGAAGGATTTGTATCTGCTGTACCAAAGAAATGTATTTCTGTAAAGGTTTATTATGCTGCTGCTTATTTTTTAAAGCAGAGAGGAAGTTCTGAGTTTGCGTCCACTTTAAAAAAAATTATAAAAAAAGTGTAAACTAGGACTTTAAGCAGCAGACTGTTCCCCTGTGCTGTCTCTTCTCCTGACTTTCAGGAAAACAAGCAGGAGAGCGGTTTGGGGCAGCTGTCTTAGTGAATCAGCATTCCGCACATCTCTCCTATGAAATGCTGAACACAAGGAACACAAAACAGCTTATCCTGTGAAATCCGTCCTCCGATTCACTGCTGCACTCTCTGCTCTGCAGGTGCTCTGCCAAGCTGACAAACGGGGCCACCCGTACATCCAAATCACTCCCCGTCCCCGCGCCCGGCGCCGCCGATGATGAACTGCCCCTTTTAGGAGACTTTATAGCCCATAAAGGGATCCTGTGTGTGATTAATAATGTGTGTATTGTACAGTTACTGAAATTACCAACCTCTTTCTCTGCTCTAAAAGATTAGCCACAGCACGATAACCTTTATGGGAAAAAAAATCTTACAATTTATGGAAATCCAAAAAGAAAAAAAACCCTGAAGTTTTACAAGGTTTCTCTTTTGCAGAAGGCACTGAAAGTGTTAAGCCTCAGTGTTTACTGTATGGAGAGCCTAGGCAGAGTTCTCCTGCAGTCTATTCACAGCTGCTGACAAGAACTAATTATACAGGTTACCCTATTTGTTGACATATAATATGCTCTGGAATGAAAGACGCACCTAGGTTTAGAGGGCAAAATCACGGTAAAAAATAACCTGCTGCGTCCATGTTCCGCATCTTGTAGATGTTCTTCCCCAATTGTTGTCCTCCTGTGTCCCCTTCTGTCCCCAGTGTGCCCCTTTCTGTCCTCAGTGTGTCCTCTTCTGTCCTCAGGGTGTCCCCTTCTGTCCACAGTGTGCCCCTTTCTGTCCTTAGTGTGTCCTGTTATGTCCTCAGTATGAGCCCTTTTGTCTCCAGTGTGTCCCTTTTTTGTTCCCAGTGTGTCCCCTTCTGTCCTCATTGTGTCTTCTGTCCTCTGTGTGTCCCCTTCTGTTCTTAGTGTGTTCCTTTCTGTCCCCAGTGTGTCCCTCTCTGTCCTCAGTGTGCCCTTTCTGTCTGCAGTTTGTCCCTTTCTGTCCCCATTGTGCCCTCGTCTGTCCCCAGTTTTTCCCCTTCTGTCCTCAGTGTGTCCCCTTCTGTCCTCAGTGTCCCTGTCCTCAGTGTGTCCACCTCTGTCCCCAGTGTGTCCTCTTCTGTCCTCAGTGTGTCCCTTTCTGTCCTCAGTGTGTCCCCTTCTGTCCTCAGTGTGACCCCCTTCTGTCCTCAGTGTGTCCTTTTCTGTCCCCAGTGTGTTCTTCTGTCCTCAGTGTGTCCCCTTCTGTCCCCAGTGTGTCCCTTTCTGTCCCCAGTTTGTCCCCTTCTTTCCTCAATGTGTCCCCTTCTGTCCTCATTGTCCCTGTCCTCAGTGTGTCCACTTTGGTCCCCAGTGTCTCCCCCGTGTGCGTCCCGGCTCCCCCTGAGTGTCCGCTCCCCCCATGTCTTCACTCCCTCTTCTCCTCCCGTGTTTGCGTGTGTCCACCCCCCCCCCCCCCCCCCTGAAGTTTATGTATCAAAGGGCTGGAGAGCAGTACAATTATGAGTGTCTACAGGCATTGGCAACTGTGAAGCATGGTGGAGATTCCTTGAATGTTTGGGGCTGCATTTCTCCAAATGGAGTTGGAGATTTGGTCAGGATTAATGGTTTTTCCCAATGCTGAGAAATATAGGCAGATACTTCTCTATCATGCAATACCATCAGGGAGGCGTATGATTGGCCCACATTTATTCTGAAGCAGGACAAAGATGATGTGATAATGATATGCTGGGTGCGTAGACAGGTCGCGCATGGGCGGGGGGGGGGGGGGGGAGCCCCATGTAAGTCTAGATATCATTTATTTTTTGTGTTCAGGGTCCTTTTATGAACTATATTCAGTGTAAAGAAGTCCTGGAAGTAATGGCATGGCCCTCACAGAGCCCTGATCTCCACATAGAGTGTGTCTCCACATAGAGTGGGATTACATGAAGAGACAGAAGGATGTGAGGAAGCCTACAGCCACACATCCACAGAAGATATGTGGTTAATTCTCCATTGATGATTGGAACAACCTACCAGCCGAGTTCCTTCAAAAACTGTGTGCAAGTGTACCTAGAAGAATTGATGCTGTTTTGAAGGCAAAGGGTGGTCACACCAAATATTGATATAGATTTCTTGTCTATTCATCCTTCACTGCATTTTGTTCATTGATAAAAATAAATGATTAACACCTCCATTTTTGAAAGCATTCTTTGTTTACAGCATTTTTTCACACCGGCCTAAAATTTTTTGCACATTACTCACTCACCCTCTATATCTATCTATCTTCTATCTATCTATCTATCTATCTATCTATCTTCTATCTATCTATCGTATATACACACACACCTATAGATATTATTCTTGCCACGTCGGGCCGGGGAGGTTAGTTGCAGGGAAGCTGCGGCAGATCAGTGATATCACTGCGGCCTCCATGTCGCAGGGAAGCCCCCCTCTCTCTCTCTCTCTCTTTCTAGTGAGGATGAATGATGTCATTGTAGTCAGCACGAATACTCCCACAACCTTGCGCTAAATATAGAGCACGCTACTCCCTGGGGTCTCCGCAGGGCTATTTTTAGCCAGACCTACAGAGGGTCAGCACAGGACAAGTCTCAGGAAACACAGGGGAGGCGGGTGGATGACAGAGGTGTGGGGGACGCTTTATCTCTGGCACTATGCGGAAAGCACAGCCCCCCCCCCCCCCCCATCCCTGCCATCCTCATTATATCCATCCTTCATCCTCATCCAGCTCCGCATCCAGGTATCCGGATTCTCCTCGCCCCACCGGCCGTAGTCACCCCCCTATAAATGGAATCCTCTTTGCCGCAAGAACAGAAGCCGCACTCCAGCTTCCATGTTGTGACTGCTGCTCGTAGAGGAGGAGGAGGGGCTGCAGCAAAGGGTTAACCCCTCATCTGCTGGCATGGTCTCCCTTTTTCCCCATCCATCTCTGAAGGAGAGAAGAGTGAGAGGAGAGAGCGAAGAAAATGGAAGCATATCTCTCTGTGTTTCTTTTGCTTTCGCAGTGCCGGTATTTAGCTTACGCCCACCAAATAAAGCACATTATGAACTTAAAAGGACCAGTATCGCGAAAAAATAGTAACATTTAAAATACATGTAAACATATACAAATAAGAAGTACATTTCTTCCAGAGTAAAATGAGCTATAAATTGCTGTTCTCGTATGTTGCTGTCACTTACAGTAAGTAGTAGAAATCTCACTGAACTGACAGGTTTTGGACTGTCACAGAGGCGCTGAACGTGCTATTGGCAAAATCCTGTTTGTCCCCACTTTATTGCCTGATGAAGCGGGCTGTGCCTGTGAAACGCGTTGCATCTTTGGGGTACCTTTAAATAAATGTGTTTATACTAATTCAGACAGTCTTTTCATGTCTGCTTTCCGGAGGTAAGTACACCGCTGCCTCCCAGCAATTTTTTTTTTATTTTTACCAATTTTTATCCTGCTGGCACCTCTGTTCTCTTACTACGATACATTGTCCACCCCCTGGTGGAGGGTTGACCTACCCCTTTCTTTTCCGATCTACAGAGAGCGACATCTTGATCCTGAGTGGGGACAGGTCTAATCTCCTCACCTGCATATACAGGGGTTGCCTATGTGGTAACCCATGTTTGTGAGTATCTCACTATTCATAATTTCCACTTGTTTTTAACATACTACACTATATTGGTCTCTCAGTTTCTTCATTTTTGGGTTTTGGACTAGTCCACCTCCTCATGGGGGATTCTCTGGGTTTTCTTTATTCAACAGCACTTAGTGAATGGCAGTTTCTCAGTCCAACTGCCAGAATAGTGTGATAACATGTGGTGGTGGTGGTGGTGGTGTAGAGTAGAGAGAGAGGAAGGAAGGCAGAGTAGAGAGGAAGGAAGGCAGAGTAGAGAGAGAGAGAGGAAGGAAGGCAGAGTAGAGAGAGAGAGGAAGGAAGGCAGAGTAGAGAGAGAGGAAGGAAGGCAGAGTAGAGAGAGAGGAAGGAGGGAAGGGTAGAGAGAGAGGAAGGAAGAGTAGAGAGAGAGGAAGGAAGGAAGAGTAGAGAGAGAGGAAGGAAGGCAGAGTAGAGAGAGGAAGGAAGGGGAGAGAGAGAGGAAGGAAGGAAGGGTAGAGAGAGAGGAAGGAAGGAAGAGTAGAGAGAGAGGAAGGAAGGCAGAGTAGAGAGAGAGGAAGGAAGGCAGAGTAGAGAGAGAGGAAGGAAGGCAGAGTAGAGTGAGAGGGAGGAAGGAAGAGTAGAGAGAGAGGAAGGAAGGCAGAGTAGAGAGAGAGGAAGGAAGGCAGAGTAGAGAGAGAGAGAGGAAGGAGAGAAGCAAGCAGCCAGAGACAATGGCAGCACTGAACATGAGCTCCTGAAACTTTACCAATTTTACCTTGTAATGGGCAACTGAATGGACACAAAGGACACAACCAAGACACAGCCAAGACCAAGACATAACATGGAAACCAGAGGAGCCTATGGAAGTCTAAAGAATAAAAAGACTAAAGATTAAAAAGCAAATGCTCTGAATGGAGAAGATAACCACCTATAAAAGGATAAACAAGCTGTGTCACTCAGAGGAAAAGCAACAAGCAGCAGCAGCCAGCTCCAGCCAACCAACAGATCCTAACACCAGCAGAGAGTAACCCCAGAACTGACCAAACCTGCAGAAAACAAGGTAAGGGCATTTCTGCTGAATATTACTTATAGAAATAGGAAAAAGTTTATCAAGGGATTCACAATGGAAACCATATTAGAGCCAGCAGATCAAAAGGCAAGCCAGGATGCAGATAAGCCCAGCACATCTAGCAGCAGGAGGTCTGGCACTCGGGAGATTGTTTACTCTCCTGGCAATAAAAGCAATGATGCAAAGAAAGAAGAAAGACTGAAGCTAACTAAAAGCATGCCAGAGACCCTGTTTGCTGACTATTCCTCTAACCCTAGAGTAAGAACAAACCTGATATTTTTTACACATGACACCCAAGCTTGGCATACTGCCATCTGTGAAACATTTGAAAAAAGCATTAAAAAAAATGGCATCACGAATGGGAGACAAATCAGAATAAAAGACAAGGAGGACCCAGAGGTTACTACACTTACAGTAACTGTATACCACAATGGCAGTGTCTTGATCCAGGGGGCAGAACGTTACTTAAATATTTTCGAAAAGAGTTATCCTGATATTGAAAGACTTGCAATTAACTTTAAAGAAAACCAGACAAACTCTGTCAACACAAACAATGGTCGTAAATCATCTGCAAGGACTGCTCCTAGAGAGAAGGCTGAAGACCAATCTCCAAAACAACAGCCCCTCTCCAGAGACCAGACACCAGGCTTCTCACACCCCTCCCTGGAGACTCTCAGAGAAAGTCTGTCCCAATTAGAAAGGGACTTCACCCTTTTCAGGGAAGAAAGGAAAAGCAGCCAAGGTGTGAAAAATGCAAATGATCAACTGAGAGAAGAAATAGCCAGGATGAAAGCTGAGCACACTGCAGCCTTGCATGATATCAACATTTCCCTACAAAAACTACAGGAGGAAAGCTCACAACTTAAAGAGGAGATCAGGAAATTAAAAATATTAAAACAGCCACAAAAGTTAGAGGAGACAACAAAAAGCACAAAGGCCCCCACAAAACCTATGCCGACCAAAGACAGTGCTCCGCACATCACACAGGATACAATAATCACCCAAGAGACTAGTGACAATCACAGCCATCCAGCCCCCTCTCCAAATACTGCCAACACAGCCTCATCCAACAACCCACAGCCCAAGCCTAAACACCAAGCAAATCGCTCCTATAAACATCGCAGTCCTGACATTGTGCTGGTTATAGACTCTAATGGAAAATACCTGGACATAAGAAGACTCTTTCCAGGGATGCATGCCATCAAAATCATCACTTCAACTATTGAACAAGTAACACAGGTCATTAATGAGCCTTATTTCACCGACCCAAAACATCTCATCCTGCACACCGGCACCAATGACATTATACAAGAAAACACCACAGACCAAGAAACCATCACATACAAACTGTCACAACTGGTTAAAAGGGCACAGCAGAAATTCCCCAGCACAAAGATTATCCTCTCTTCCCTGCTCCCAAGAAGAGACATTCCTCACCAGACAATTACACAGATCAATGCAGAGCTGGCCTCCAGTCTCAGATCCTCACCAGACATACAACTGGCACAGCACACCACAATCACAACCGACCATCTGTACAACAACAAGCACCTTGACAAACAAGGAGTCAGCCGCCTAGCAAAGGAACTAAAGGACATGGTGCTAAGTAGACCCCAGAGACTCCAAGAAAGCCCCAACTCAACAATCAGACAGCAAACCACAATGTCCCAACACCAGAGAGAGAGCCCACAAGCATGGAAAACATGTAGGAAACCGCCTGCCCCACAATGGCAACACAAAGCGACAGAGGGTAGCATCATGGCGGAAATCAGAACTTTGCTTATCAATATACAAAGCAGATTGAGGTGACACCCACAACAGTGTCCACCCTCCCCCTGAAAATACTGAGTCCTATGAAAATTTCTGCTCATTACAAGGTAAACCGACTCAAAATGACATCCCTTATCATCAGTAGCTGGAACATCCAAGGGCTGAACGCCTCAGCTTTTGGATCCAAAACAAATGATCCAGACTTTAAAAAGAGACTTGAAAACATTGATATCCAAATCCTCCTGGAGACATGGACCCGGGCAGAGGATGAATCTTTCGTACCCATGGGGTACCGGGAATTCTCCATATCTGCCCAGAAAAACAGGAACATTAAACAGGGCCGCCGTTCAGGAGGCATACTAATCTGGTATAAGGAGGAGCTCACAGAGCACATCAAAGCAATCAAACGAGGAGACAGCCACATCTGGATCAAAATAAACAGCTCCATCCTCACCTCTCAGTCTGACATGTACCTGTGTGCAGCATACATCCCCCCAACAGAGTCCCCTTACTACAAACCTGACATCTATGAGGTCCTACAAAGAGAAGCCAGCCACTTCCAGTCTCAGGGCAGAGTGCTCATCTATGGAGACCTCAACGCTAGAACAGGCACAGAGAAGGACTATCTGACCTCTGAGGGAAACACATACATACTTGGAGGAGAGAGCTACTACCAGGAACCAATGCAGACAGCAAGAAACAGCTATGACAAGACAGTAAACAAAAGTGGGAAATCCCTGTTGAACCTGTGCCGGAGCCTCGGCCTATACATAATGAATGGGCGAACCAGGGGTGACTCTCTTGGGAGATTTACTATGAACTCACATGTAGGCAGCAGTGTGGTAGATTATGCTGTCACAGACACAGACCCCATAAACATCAATGCCCTCATAGTCACCCCTGAAACACACCTGTCAGACCACAACCAAATCCTGCTGTACCTGAAATCCACCGATAAACCAACCACACAGCAACCTCACCAGAACGGTCTCTACAAGCTGCCACCATCCTTCAAATGGCCCAAAGAGTCTGCCATCAAATTCACCAACATGACCAACACTGCCAAAATCCAAGAACTGCTGACAAACTTTCATACCAACCTATATGAACTGAACAAACAAGGTGTCAACCATGCAGTGAAGGACTTCAGCAACATCTTATATAACATGGCAGTACTCGCCGGCCTCAAGCAGACCAACTTTAAGAGATCCACAAATAAACAGTCCCAAAAATGGTTTGACAGTGAGTGCAAGGCTCTACGTAATTCTCTAAGGGCAGCCTCTAACCAAAAGCACAGAGACCCCAACAACCAGGACCTAAGGGAAGCCCATGACCACCTACAGAGACAATACAAAGACACCCTCAGGCGGAAAAAACAGAGCCACATCTCCCACAAACTCCAACAGCTGGAGGACTCCCTCCAAGACAACTCATTCTGGGAGACCTGGAACCACATTGGGACAAAGCCCAAGAAAAGCCCTCTCCACATCCAAAATGGCCACATCTGGCTCCACTACTTCAGGGACCTCTACAAAGTCATCCCAGAAAATGCCCAAACCCCGGAACAGAAACAAATAGCCGCAAAGCTGAAGGACATGGAGGAGACAATCAAGGACTTTCAAAACCCCCTGGATACACCAATCACGATGGAGGAAATAAGAGAAAGAACAAAGCTGATAAAATGTAAGAAGGCTAGCGGTACCGATGGCATCCTGCCAGAGATGATCAAATACAGCCCCCCGGACATACATGAGGCACTCGCAAGACTTTTCAACCTTATCCTGAGTGCGGGCTCCTTTCCTCAGGCCTGGAGTGAAGGCCTCATAACACCCATCTACAAGAATGGGGACAGATATGATCCAGCAAACTACAGAGGAATCTGTGTCAGCAGTACACTGGGGAAACTGTTTAACAGCATCATCAATAAAAGGATCCTCTCCTTCCTCACACAGCAGGACGTACTCAGCAAAAGCCAAGCTGGGTTCATGCCAAACCACCGCACAACCGACCACATCTACACACTGCACAGCCTTATCAAGACTCATGTCCACAGCTCACGTGGCAAAATACACGCTTGCTTTGTGGATTTTAAGAAGGCGTTTGACTCGGTGTGGCACCCAGGCCTTTTCCTAAAACTCCTAGAGAGCGGAATAGGAGGTAGAATCTATGATGTCATCAAGAGTTCATATACTGGGAACCAATGCAGTGTGAAAGTGGACGGGAAGAGAAGCGCGTTCTTCAAGCAGGGTCGAGGAGTCAGGCAGGGCTGCAGTTTGAGCCCAACGCTCTTTAACATATTTATTAACCAACTGGCTGTAGCCCTGGAATCCTCCCCAGCACCAGGCCTCCTCTTGCATGACCACGAGGTGAAGTTCCTGCTGTATGCAGATGATCTCCTGCTGCTCTCCCCAACAGAAAGGGGCCTACAGGACAGCCTGGCATTACTGGAGAGTTTCTGCACCACATGGGCACTGCCCATCAACCCAAAGAAGACAAAAGTGATGGTGTTCCAGAGAAAAAATCTAAAAATGCCCACCTCCTCATTTATATTAAATGGCTGCCCACTGGAGACCACAAACAGTTACACCTACCTGGGGCTGGAAATTAACCAAACTGGGAGCTTTAAACCAGCAGTAGAGGCCCTGAAGGAAAAAGCCTGCAGAACGTTTTATGCCATCAGAAGGCAACTTTACCACCTAAAACCACCGGTGAGAGTCTGGGTAAAGATATTCAACAGCATCATCACCCCAATCCTGCTCTATAGCAGTGAGGTATGGGGCCCGGTCACCTACCCTGACCAATCAAAATGGGACTCCAGCCCAACAGAAATCTTCCATCTAGAGTTCTGCAAGTATCTTCTCCAAGTCCATCGCAGCACTTCAAACTCAGCTTGCCGGGCAGAGCTAGGCAGATTCCCACTATGGCTGACTATCCAGCAGAGGGCGCTCTCATATTGGGCGCATATACAGAGCAGCAACCCCAGCACTTACCACCATAAAGCCTCACTGAGCCAGGGTGGGGAGGCCATACCACGCTCTCTGAAACAAAACGTCAAGAGCCAGCCCAGCCAAGACCACCAACACAGGCTGACAAAAGCCCAAATAAAAGGAATGATAGAAAGCTGCAAGGACCGATACATAGAGGAATGGAGAAGTGACATAAAGAACTCCCAGAAACTCACTATCTACCAATCACTACAGAGGGAGTACACAATGGCCCCATATCTGGAGAGGCTACACCACCACAAAGATAGACAGGCCTTGAGCCTGTACCGTCTGAGTGCCCACAACCTGGAGATAGAGACAGGACGACACAGACAGACATGGAAGCCCCGGGAGGAGAGACTGTGCAGGCAATGTGACCAGGGGGTCCTGGAGGATGAGGCCCACTTCCTGCTACACTGCAGCAAATATACACCGTTGAGGACCGCCCATTTCCAAAGACTCTCCGCCCACATTGCAGATTTCACCTCCACAGATGAGGAGAGGAAACTCTACATCATACTGGGGGAAGAGGAAGAAACTGTGCAAATAGCTGCCCGATATGTCACGGCCTGCCACCAACTGAGAGGAACATGATAACACATGGACTGTATAACCCCATACTCCCCTCCCCTATGGACTGTATGCCTATACCCCCCTCCCCTATGGACTATATACCCCATCCCCCCATACCATCCCGTACATCCTCCTATGGACTGTATACCCATGTCCTTCCCTTATTCCCACAATCCCCCCCCCCCCCCCCCACATTAATGTTCTATTTTGCTTTGGCAATGCTAAATGTATTTGGTCCTGCCAATAAAGCTTTTTTGGATTTGGATTTGGATTTGGATTTGGAAGGAAGAGTAGAGAGAGAGAAAGGAAGGCAGAGTAGAGAGAGAGAAAGGAAGGCAGAGTAGAGAGAGAGAGGAAGGAAGGAAGGAAGAGTAGAGAGAGAGAGGAAGGAAGACAGAGTAGAGAGAGAGAGGAAGGAAGGCAGAGTAGAGAGAGAGAGAGAGAGGAAGGAAGAGTAGAGAGAGAGGAAGGAAGGAAGGAAGAGTAGAGAGAGAGGAAGGAAGGCAGAGTAGAGAGAGAGGAAGAAAGGCAGAGTAGAGAGAGAGGAAGGAAGAGTAGAGAGGGAGGAAGGAAGGCAGAGTAGAGAGAGAGAGGAAGGAAGGAAGAGTAGAGAGAGAGAGGAAGGAAGGCAGAGTAGAGAGAGAGAGAGGAAGGAAGGCAGAATAGAGAGAGAGGAAGGAAGGCAGAGTAGAGAGAGAGGAAGGATGGCAGAGTAGAGAGAGAGAGGAAGGAAGGCAGAGTAGAGAGAGAGGAAGGAAGGCAGAGTAGAGAGAGAGGAAGGAAGGCAGAGTAGAGAGAGAGGAAGGAAGGCAGAGAAGAGAGAGAGAGAAATGAAGGAAGAGTAGAGAGAAAGAAAGGAAGGCAGAGTAGAGAGAGAGAGGAAAGAAGGAAGAGTAGAGAGAGAGGAAGGAAGGCAGAGTAGAGAGAGAGAGAGGAAGGAAGGCAGAGTAGAGAGAGAGAGAGGAAGGAAGGCAGAGTAGAGAGAGAGAAATGAAGGAAGAGTAGAGAGAGAGAAAGGAAGGAAGAGTAGAGAGAGAGAAAGGAAGGAAGAGTAGAGAGAGAGGAAGGAAGGCAGAGTAGAGAGAGAGGAGGGAAGGCAGAGTAGAGAGAGAGAGGAAGGAAGGCAGAGTAGAGAGAGAGGAAGGAAGGCAGAAGAGAGAGAGAGGAAGGAAGGCAGAGTAGAGAGAGAGGAAGGAAGGCAGAGTAGAGAGAGAGGGGAAGGAAGGCAGAGTAGAGAGAGAGGAAGGAAGGCAGAGTAGAGAGAGAGGAAGGAAGGCAGAGTAGAGAGAGAGGAAGGAAGGCAGAGTAGAGAGAGAGGAAGGAAGGCAGAGTAGAGAGAGAGAGAAATGAAGGAAGAGTAGAGAGAGAGAGGAAAGAAGGAAGAGTAGAGAGAGAGAGGAAGGAAGGCAGAGTAGAGAGAGAGGAAGGAAGGCAGAGTAGAGAGAGAGAAATGAAGGAAGAGTAGAGAGAGAGAAAGGAAGGAAGAGTAGAGAGAGAGAAAGGAAGGCAGAGTAGAGAGAGAGAGGAAAGAAGGAAGAGTAGAGAGAGAGAGGAAGGAAGGCAGAGTAGAGAGAGAGAGGAAGGAAGGCAGAGTAGAGAGAGAGAAATGAAGGAAGAGTAGAGAGAGAGGAAGGAAGGCAGAGTAGAGAGAGAGAAAGGAAGGAAGAGTAGAGAGAGAGAAAGGAAGGAAGAGTAGAGAGAGAGGAAGGAAGGCAGAGTAGAGAGAGAGGAAGGAAGGCCGAGTAGAGAGAGAGGAAGGAAGGCAGAGTAGAGAGGAAGGAAGGCAGAGTAGAGAGAGAGAGAGGAAGGAAGGCAGAGTAGAGAGAGAGAGGGAGGAAGGCAGAGTAGAGAGAGAGGAAGGAAGGCAGAGTAGAGAGAGAGGAAGGAGGGAAGGGTAGAGAGAGAGGAAGGAAGAGTAGAGAGAGAGGAAGGAAGGAAGAGTAGAGAGAGAGGAAGGAAGGCAGAGTAGAGAGAGGAAGGAAGGAAGGGGAGAGAGAGAGGAAGGAAGGAAGGGTAGAGAGAGAGGAAGGAAGGCAGAGTAGAGAGAGAGGAAGGAAGGCAGAGTAGAGAGAGAGGAAGGAAGGCAGAGTAGAGAGAGAGGAAGGAAGGCAGAGTAGAGTGAGAGGGAGGAAGGAAGAGTAGAGAGAGAGGAAGGAAGGCAGAGTAGAGAGAGAGAGGAAGGAAGGAAGAGTAGAGAGAGAGGAAGGAAGGCAGAGTAGAGAGAGAGGAAGGAAGGCAGAGTAGAGAGAGAGGAAGGAAGGCAGAGTAGAGAGAGAGAGAGGAAGGAAGAGTAGAGAGAGAGGAAGGAAGGAAGAGTAGAGAGAGAGGAAGGAAGGCAGAGTAGAGAGAGAGAGGAAGGAAGGAAGAGTAGAGAGAGAGAGGAAGGAAGGCAGAGTAGAGAGAGAGAGAGGAAGGAAGGCAGAGTAGAGAGAGAGGAAGGAAGGCAGAGTAGAGAGAGAGAGGAAGGAAGGCAGAGTAGAGAGAGAGGAAGGAAGGCAGAGTAGAGAGAGAGGAAGGAAGGCAGAGTAGAGAGAGAGGAAGGAAGGCAGAGTAGAGAGAGAGGAAGGAAGACAGAGTAGAGAGAGAGAGAAATGAAGGAAGGGTAGAGAGAGAGAAAGGAAGGCAGAGTAGAGAGAGAGAGGAAAGAAGGAAGAGTAGAGAGAGAGGAAGGAAGGCAGAGTAGAGAGAGAGAGGAAGGAAGGCAGAGTAGAGAGAGAGAAATGAAGGAAGAGTAGAGAGAGAGAAAGGAAGGAAGAGTAGAGAGAGAGAAAGGAAGGAAGAGTAGAGAGAGAGAAAGGAAGGCAGAGTAGAGAGAGAGAGGAAGGAAGGAAGAGTAGAGAGAGAGAGGAAGGAAGGCAGAGTAGAGAGAGAGAGAGGAAGGAAGGCAGAGTAGAGAGAGAGGAAGGAAGGCAGAGTAGAGAGAGAGGAAGGAAGGCAGAGTAGAGAGAGAGTAAGGAAGGCAGAGTAGAGAGAGAGAGGAAGGAAGGCAGAGTAGAGAGAGAGGAAGGAAGGCAGAGTAGAGAGAGAGGAAGGAAGGCAGAGTAGAGAGAGAGGAAGGAAGGCAGAGTAGAGAGAGAGAGAAATGAAGGAAGAGTAGAGAGAGAGAAAGGAAGGCAGAGTAGAGAGAGAGAGGAAAGAAGGAAGAGTAGAGAGGAAGGAAGGCAGAGTAGAGAGAGAGAGGAAGGAAGGCAGAGTAGAGAGAGAGAAATGAAGGAAGAGTAGAGAGAGAGAAAGGAAGGAAGAGTAGAGAGAGAGAAAGGAAGGAAGAGTAGAGAGAGAGGAAGGAAGGCAGAGTAGAGAGAGAGGAGGGAAGGCAGAGTAGAGAGAGAGAGGAAGGAAGGCAGAGTAGAGAGAGAGGAAGGAAGGCAGAGTAGAGAGAGAGGAAGGAAGGCAGAGTAGAGAGAGAGGAAGGAAGGCAGAGTAGAGAGAGAGAGAGGAAGGAAGGCAGAGTAGAGAGAGAGGAAGGAAGGCAGAGTAGAGAGAGAGAAAGGAAGGCAGAGTAGAGAGAGAGAGGAAAGAAGGAAGAGTAGAGAGGAAGGAAGGCAGAGTAGAGAGAGAGAGGAAGGAAGGCAGAGTAGAGAGAGAGAAATGAAGGAAGAGTAGAGAGAGAGAAAGGAAGGAAGAGTAGAGAGAGAGAAAGGAAGGAAGAGTAGAGAGAGAGGAAGGAAGGCAGAGTAGAGAGAGAGAGGAAGGAAGGAAGAGTAGAGAGAGAGAGGAAGGAAGGCAGAGTAGAGAGAGAGAGAGGAAGGAAGGCAGAGTAGAGAGAGAGGAAGGAAGGCAGAGTAGAGAGACAGGAAGGAAGGCAGAGTAGAGAGAGAGAGGAAGGAAGGCAGAGTAGAGAGAGAGGAAGGAAGGCAGAGTAGAGAGAGAGGAAGGAAGGCAGAGTAGAGAGAGAGGAAGGAAGGCAGAGTAGAGAGAGAGGAAGGAAGGCAGAGTAGAGAGAGAGAGAAATGAAGGAAGAGTAGAGAGAGAGAGAAAGGAAGGCAGAGTAGAGAGAGAGAGGAAAGAAGGAAGAGTAGAGAGAGAGGAAGGAAGGCAGAGTAGAGAGAGAGAGGAAGGAAGGCAGAGTAGAGAGAGAGAAATGAAGGAAGAGTAGAGAGAGAGAAAGGAAAGAAGAGTAGAGAGAGAGAAAGGAAGGAAGAGTAGAGAGAGAGGAAGGAAGGCAGAGTAGAGAGAGAGGAGGGAAGGCAGAGTAGAGAGAGAGAGGAAGGAAGGCAGAGTAGAGAGAGAGGAAGGAAGGCAGAGTAGAGAGAGAGGAAGGAAGGCAGAGTAGAGAGAGAGGAAGGAAGGTAGAGAGAGAGAGGAAGGAAGGCAGAGTAGAGAGAGAGGAAGGAAGGCAGAGTAGAGAGAGAGGAAGGAAGGCAGAGTAGAGAGAGAGAGAAAGGAAGGCAGAGTAGAGAGAGAGGAAGGAAGGCAGAGTAGAGAGAGAGGAAGGAAGGCAGAGTAGAGAGAGAGAGGAGGGAAGGCAGAGTAGAGAGAGAGAGGAAGGAAGGCAGAGTAGAGAGAGAGGAAGGAAGGCAGAGTAGAGAGAGAGAGGAAGGAAGGCAGAGTAGAGAGAGAGAAATGAAGGAAGAGTAGAGAGAGAGAAAGGAAGGAAGAGTAGAGAGAGAGAAAGGAAGGCAGAGTAGAGAGAGAGAGGAAAGAAGGAAGAGTAGAGAGAGAGAGGAAGGAAGGCAGAGTAGAGAGAGAGAGGAAGGAAGGCAGAGTAGAGAGAGAGAAATGAAGGAAGAGTAGAGAGAGAGGAAGGAAGGCAGAGTAGAGAGAGAGGAAGGAAGGCAGAGTAGAGAGAGAGAAAGGAAGGAAGAGTAGAGAGAGAGGAAGGAAGGCAGAGTAGAGAGAGAGGAAGGAAGGCAGAGTAGAGAGAGAGAGGAGGGAAGGCAGAGTAGAGAGAGAGAGGAAGGAAGGCAGAGTAGAGAGAGAGGAAGGAAGGCAGAGTAGAGAGAGAGAAAGGAGGGAAGGGTAGAGAGAGAGGAAGGAAGAGTAGAGAGAGAGGAAGGAAGGAAGAGTAGAGAAAGAGGAAGGAAGGCAGAGTAGAGAGAGAGGAAGGAAGGCAGAGTAGAGAGGAAGGAAGGCAGAGTAGAGAGAGAGAGAGGAAGGAAGGCAGAGTAGAGAGAGAGGAAGGAAGGCAGAGTAGAGAGAGAGGAAGGAGGGAAGGGTAGAGAGAGAGGAAGGAAGAGTAGAGAGAGAGAGGAAGGAAGGAAGAGTAGAGAGAGAGGAAGGAAGGCAGAGTAGAGAGAGGAAGGAAGGAAGGGGAGAGAGAGAGAGGAAGGAAGGAAGGGTAGAGAGAGAGGAAGGAAGAGTAGAGAGAGAGGAAGGAAGGCAGAGTAGAGAGAGAGGAAGGAAGGCAGAGTAGAGAGAGAGGAAGGAAGGCAGAGTAGAGTGAGAGGGAGGAAGGAGGAGTAGAGAGAGAGGAAGGAAGGCAGAGTAGAGAGAGAGAGGAAGGAAGGAAGAGTAGAGAGAGAGGAAGGAAGGCAGAGTAGAGAGAGAGGAAGGAAGGCAGAGTAGAGAGAGAGGAAGGAAGGCAGAGTAGAGAGAGAGAGAGAGGAAGGAAGAGTAGAGAGAGAGAAAGGAAGGAAGAGTAGAGAGAGAGGAAGAAAGGCAGAGTAGAGAGAGAGAGAGAGAGAGAGAGAGAGAGAGGAAGGAAGAGTAGAGAGAGAGGAAGGAAGGAAGAGTAGAGAGAGAGGAAGAAAGGCAGAGTAGAGAGAGAGAGGAAGGAAGGAAGAGTAGAGAGAGAGAGGAAGGAAGGCAGAGTAGAGAGAGAGAGGAAGGAAGGCAGAGTAGAGAGAGAGGAAGGAAGGCAGAGTAGAGAGAGAGGAAGGAAGGCAGAGTAGAGAGAGAGAGGAAGGAAGGCAGAGTAGAGAGAGAGGAAGGAAGGCAGAGTAGAGAGAGAGGAAGGAAGGCAGAGTAGAGAGAGAGGAAGGAAGGCAGAGTAGAGAGAGAGAGAGAAATGAAGGAAGAGTAGAGAGAGAGAAAGGAAGGCAGAGTAGAGAGAGAGAGGAAAGAAGCAAGAGTAGAGAGAGAGGAAGGAAGGCAGAGTAGAGAGAGAGAGGAAGGAAGGCAGAGTAGAGAGAGAGAAATGAAGGAAGAGTAGAGAGAGAGAAAGGAAGGAAGAGTAGAGAGAGAGAAAGGAAGGAAGAGTAGAGAGAGAGGAAGGAAGGCAGAGTAGAGAGAGAGAGGAAGGAAGGCAGAGTAGAGAGAGAGGAAGGAAGGCAGAGTAGAGAGAGAGGAAGGAAGGCAGAGTAGAGAGAGAGAGGAAGGAAGGCAGAGTAGAGACAGAGGAAGGAAGGCAGAGTAGAGAGAGAGGAAGGAAGACAGAGTAGAGAGAGAGGAAGGAAGGCAGAGTAGAGAGAGAGAGAAATGAAGGAAGAGTAGAGAGAGAGAAAGGAAGGCAGAGTAGAGAGAGAGAGGAAAGAAGCAAGAGTAGAGAGAGAGGAAGGAAGGCAGAGTAGAGAGAGAGAGGAAGGAAGGCAGAGTAGAGAGAGAGAAAGGAAGGAAGAGTAGAGAGAGAGAAAGGAAGGAAGAGTAGAGAGAGAGAAAGGAAGGAAGAGTAGAGAGAGAGGAAGGAAGGCAGAGTAGAGAGAGAGGAAGGAAGGCAGAGTAGAGAGAGAGGAGGGAAGGCAGAGTAGAGAGAGAGGAAGGAAGGCAGAGTAGAGAGAGAGGAAGGAAGGCAGAGTAGAGAGAGAGGAAGGAAGGCAGAGTAGAGAGAGAGGAAGGAAGGCAGAGTAGAGAGAGAGAGGAAGGAAGGCAGAGTAGAGAGAGAGGAAGGAAGGCAGAGTAGAGAGAGAGGAAGGAAGGCAGAGTAGAGAGAGAGGAAGGAAGGCAGAGTAGAGAGAGAGGAAGGAAGGCAGAGTAGAGAGAGAGAGAAATGAAGGAAGAGTAGAGAGAGAGAAAGGAAGGCAGAGTAGAGAGAGAGGAAGGAAGGCAGAGTAGAGAGAGAGAAAGGAAGGCAGAGTAGAGAGAGAAAGGAAAGAAGGAAGAGTAGAGAGAGAGGAAGGAAGGCAGAGTAGAGAGAGAGAGGAAAGAAGGAAGAGTAGAGAGAGAGAAAGGAAGGCAGAGTAGAGAGAGAGAGGAAAGAAGGCAGAGTAGAGAGAGAAGAAGGAAGGCAGAGTAGAGAGAGAGAGGAAAGAAGGAAGAGTAGAGAGAGAGAGAAAGGAAGGCAGAGTAGAGAGAGAGAGGAAAGAAGGAAGAGTAGAGAGAGAGAAAGGAAGGCAGAGTAGAGAGAGAGAGGAAAGAAGGAAGCGTAGAGAGAGAGGAAGGAAGGCAGAGTAGAGAGAGAGAGGAAAGAAGGAAGAGTAGAGAGAGAGGAAGGAAGGCAGAGTAGAGAGAGAGAGGAAGGAAGGCAGAGTAGAGAGAGAGAAATGAAGGAAGAGTAGAGAGAGAGAAAGGAAGGCAGAGTAGAGAGAGAGAGAGGAAAGAAGAAGGAGTAGAGAGAGAGGAAAGAAAGGAGACCCAGAGAAAAAACACAAAGTCAGCCCAGAGCTCATCCTTTACACTCAATGAAATGTGAAAAAAACAGCAGAACTGACAATATACCTACATTTAGGGAAGTTTTTAGGCATAGACAAAGCAGGCAGTTGCCTGGGCTGACAACAATAGGTGGAGGCATCACACAAGTGGTCTTAGCACACTGTACTTTGTAGAATTCTTATAGCCAACTGCTAGTTCCATTAAGAAAGGGATGGATTTAATCAGGAGACTGTTAAATCCCTCAATGCCCCGATTAATGAAGAAGAGTTACATGATGCCATAAAACGGTTGAAAAGATCGAAAGCTCCGGGCCCTGATGGCTTTTCATCATCATATTATAAAAAATTTGAATACACATTAACTCCCCATCTTCTACGATTTTTTAATTTTCTAATGAAAGGAAAGTCCCCCCAACAAGAATTCTTAGCTTCAGGAATATGTGTAATACACAAACCTCCGAGAGATCCACTTTTGATGACAAACTATAGACCCATCTCTTTGCTTGGGGTGGACTATAAGCTTTTCACCTCAATATTAGCCTCTAGATTAAACAGGGTCTTGCCGGCACTAGTCCATAAGGATCAGGTAGGCTTCATACCACATAGGCAAGCCCCTGACAACATCAGAAAAGTTCTAGACTTACAACATTATTGTATAAGGACCTCTCAAAGCTTAGCCTTATTATCCTTAGATATGGAAAAGGCTTTCGACAGGATAAAATGGCCATACCTATTTTCTGTCCCATCCAAATTTGGCTTTTCTGGAGACTTTTTAAGTGCCGTCAGGACCCTCTATTCATCGCCTTCGGCGTATATTAAACTCCCTTCCTATTCCCAAACTAGATTCCCCATATGTAGAGGCACGAGACAGGGTTGCCCACTCTCCCCCGGCATCTTTGCCCTAATTATTGAACCACTCGCCATAAAAATTCGTAGGTCTAATGAGGTTTTAGGAGTTAAGATAAGGAATAAACAATATAAATTAAACCTTTTTGCGGACGATATCCTCCTAACATTGTCTTCCCCTCATACATCAATCCCCAATTTATTTAAAATCATTGATGACTTCTCGACGTTTTCAGATTTCAAGCTAAATATCGACAAATCAGAATTGATGATTTCTAGAATGCCTCCTAAAAATGTAAAATCTCTGGCGGATTCATTGGGTCTTCAGTATCAACCCAATAATATTAAATACTTAGGAATCAACCTCCCCCTAGACCCAAATAAACTATATGACGTAAACTTCCCCGCAATGTACAGGAAACTTTCATCAGATTTAGATCAATGGTCAAAATTCCCCCTATCATTATTAGGCAAAATACATTCAGTTAAAATGACCCTCTTCCCACGATTACTTTATCTCTTCAGAGTCCTCCCAATCCCGATTAAGATTTCGCATTTGATGACGCTCCAAAAGCAAATTCATACGTTCATTTGGTCCAAAAAAAGAGCCAGGTTGAAGTATGCTACGCTTGCTAGGACTAAGGATAGAGGTGGACTTAATCTCCCTATTCTCCTGTCCTACTTTAGAGCAGCTAGACTTTCCCAATTGGTAGCTGTGAATTCGGGTAATTCGGCCCCCCTGTGGGTAGACCTTGAGTCAAAATTGATACATCCGCTTACTCCGGTAGGACTCATGTGGGCATCCAAAATTCCTGTGAAGAAGATCATGTCCTTAGCTCCAATCCTGGCCTATTCCTTAAAATTATGGATCAGATGTAGGTTCGTATATAAGCTACAATCTCGGATAAGCTTAATGTCCAACTTGATTGGAAATCCTGACTTTCCTCCTGGCCTAAGCCCTCAGTCCCTTGACTGGTGGAAATCAAAAGACCTTATACGAATTGGCAAATTTACTTCTGCTTTTAGGCTAATGGATTTGAGAGAGTTCTACGCTCAGAGAGATGTGTCTCCTTCAGAACACTCCAGGGCCTTCTTAATTTTTAAATTTCTAGCAAAAATTGACAGAAATAAAGATATACGGTACTTGTTTATACAACATTTGAGACAAGATGTAGACAGGGCTCGCTGGAAAAAGGTCTTATCTCAGACATTTATGGTTTACTAACAAGAGAGATTAACGAGGAGAAACTTAAATTTCAATCAGATTGGGAGGCAGAATGCCTATGTATAATGTATAATGCTCTATGTCAATGGCTAAATGGGCACATTGCTGTTCTACTTTACTGAAGAACAGCCTTTTTTACTCATCAATAGAAACATCACTCAAATTGCTACATAGAGTTCACTTTACACCAGCTAGAGTCCACGCATTCTGCCCCTCACAATCAGAATTGTGCCCCAGAGGTTGTGGACAAAAAGGGACTCTATGGCATATGTGGTGGCAATGCCCTGCTGTTAAGACCTTTTGGGGTGCCGTTTGGAGACGGACATCTCTTGTGCTTACCATTCGCTCTCCTTTAAATCCTACAATAGCCCTATTAGGTAACAGACCTACTAATCTCCTATCACCCTCTAATAAATTACTTCATCATATTATGGCTTTGGCTCGAAGACATATTGCTTATAACTGGAAATCTAGAACTCTGAATGCCGAGCAGGTATTCCAAAAGTTAAATGAGGCCTTGCTTTCAGAACACATTCTAGCCAAAGTTCATGACAAAATGGACTCTTTCCTGAAAGTCTGGTCCCCCTGGATAGATACTCAAGCCAATGAAGGTTTAGAATATACTTTACCTTCTTTCTAACGTTTCTTATCTCCTCCTGGATTGCTACCTAGCGTTGTGTATCTTTACTACTGTTGATCGCATAAGGCTTCCAACTTCCTGAGGATGGGGAATTTGGCGGACCCACCTAGCGTATATATATATATATATATATATATATATATATAGTTTCTTTTTTCTTCCTGTTGTTCTTATGAGGTTATGCTTGTCTGACACTAAACCCTGGTATACCTTCCTTCCCTATCCCCTTTTCCCTTTCCTTACACCTGGAGGAGTCCCAGTGGCATGAAGTGGCAGCCCCACACCTGGTCCTTCCTTGTATCCTTACCCTGACACCCTCCCGCTTTCCTTAGTCTTCCATTCCCCTAGCCTTTCCCTCCCTATCCCCTTAATATACATGAAAATATGGGTTGATTTATATCAATGTATTGTATGTATAATTTAGTGTAGGAATATAAGTTCATCTACATGTGTCTAGATGTTTAATGACTAACAGAAGTTATCCTTTATTGTGATAATCATTATGACTCCCCTACGGGGGATTTTATGTTTGATTCTCTGTAATGTGAACTTGATTCTTGCACAAAAACGAAGAAAGGGATGGATGGTAATTTAAACACCTAAATGGACACTGTTGAGTTAATTGTTGAAACACTGATTGGACTTCCAGGACAATATAACCTATACAGATCTAGGCTGTACATAAACAGTATACAGTAATATATATAAAGTGGATACATGTCCCTCTAACCATTATTGGAAAAGTTTGTTCTTTGGGTTCAGTGAGTTTGGGTCAGTGAGAACTATGTGGCCTGGTAATAATTTGTGTATCCTTTACAAATGTATTTTGAAAAACAACATTATTTCTATGTAAACTATCAATTTCCTGTTGGTACCCATAAAACTAACTGATTTAGGTTATGATCTTCCTGTAGGGAGTCAAAAGGTGCCTTGTCTGGGACGTCAAAATGGCTGGAAATAGTCCTGCCCTTGTCTGGAAATCAACCAATCCGGAAGCCAGGGCCGGCGCTTCAGTTAAGGCAAAGTGGGCAATTGCTTCCGGGCCCCTGAGTCCATAAGGGCCCCCCAAGCGTCTGTCTCCCCTTCAAAAATTGCATTTTTTCGGGCTATGGGCTGCTCGGTACAGGAACAAAGGAGGAAGCCGAGGCCTTGGAGACCATGGCAACCGGGCTGGCATGGAATCAGGTGGTGTGTATGCCTCCCTACCCGCTGCTCATCAGCACCACCGCAGCTTACGTCACTAGCCTATGGTACTATGGTACCCAGCGTCTGTGGCCCGGCAAATGTAATTTTTTTTTGAAGGGAAGACAAATGCTTGAAGGGGGGGGGGGGGGGGGGGATCAGCTTAAGTTCTTAAGTTTTCCATAGGACCCCTTAAACAGGCCCTGCTGGAAGCCTTAAGACAGCCGTAGAGGCCCTAAAAGCATGTGGAATGTTCTATGCCATTAGGTCAGAGCAGTACCATCTCAAACTACCAGTAAAAATCTGACTGAAAGTCTGTCAGTGTCATCACCCCAATCCTACTCTACAGAAGTGAAGTACGGGCTCCTATCAGCTACCCGGATCAATCCAAATAGGAATCACGCCCAACAGAAATATTCCACCTGGAATTCTGCAAACACCTCCTCTATGTCCATCGGAATACCTCAAACATTGCCGGCCGAGCTGAGCTAGGTAGATTCCCATTACTGCTTGAGATATAGTGCTATTAGAGTTTCTACTACCTACTGTCACTTACAGTAGGTAGTAGAAATCTGACAGAAGTGACAGGTTTTGGAATAGTCCATCTCTTTATAGGGGATTCTCAAAGATATATTTATTTTCAAAAGCACTTAGTCAATGGCAGTTGCTCTGTCCAACTGCCAAAAAACTGTGTAGCGAGCAGGGAAGCTGGCCAGCCTCATTTTTTAAATCCTTTTTAGGGAATATCTTTATAAAGAATAAAAGCCTTGCTGAGAATCCCCTATGAAGAGATAGACTAGTCCAAAACCTGTCACTTCGGTCAGATTTCTACTGCCTACTGTAAGTGACAGCAACATAGGAGAAAAGTAATTTATGGCTCATTTTACTCTGGAAAAAATGTACTTCTTATTTGTATATGTTTGCACATATTTTACATTTTACAGTGTTTTGCTGTAGTGCCCCTTTAAAGGACAACCGAGGTGTCATTGAGCAGAGACGATGAAACAGTAAAAACTTCAAAACTAAATTTAAATATAAAATAAAATCGTGGGGTATCTAAAAAAAGTCATTTTTAGGAGAAGAATATTAGATTTAATTGTTTTTCTCATTACTTTATTTTCACCCCGGATGTCCTTTAATGCAACTTGTATGCCACTTTAATTGGGCCAATCAGAATCAGCAGGAATGCATTTGATAAGCCCATTTTCAAGTGGCATACAACTTGCATTAAATTTGCATGCAAGCTGTAATGTTATTAGCGTCTCCCTTACCCATCTCCACAAACTTGCCGTGCCGTCATCATTAGCTGCAGCGAGCTAGACCAACTTGCATTACGCAGTGTCAAGTCGCTCTGCAAAAGCCTGATGGTGTTCTCCACTCCCATCTAGTGGTCAGATACGGTATTGCACGGGTGATTTGACAATTAGCACCGCTGTCCACTAATTGTGCCTGATTATTTGGCTTCCTCATAGAAGGCTAAAAATGGAGGAATAATTTCTGGATAAATATAGCGCGGCTGATATTAGAGAGCCTTCCACAGAGTAGAGTAAAGCAATCAAACCAACTCCAGTCCACGTACGGCAGGGGTCTCAAACTCAATTTACCTGGGGGCCGCAGGAGGCAAAGTCAGGATGAGGCCGGGCCACATAATGGAATCAATCAATCAGCAGCTCCCGCGCTGATTGAGCGGCATCGCACCTCTGCCCGCCCCTCTCACTCTTCCTTCACAGAGAGGGGCGGGCAGAGGCGGCGATGCCCCGCGATTGACGTCAGGAGGGGCAGTGCTGAAGCTGAAAGCTCTGCCCCTTCCAGGAAATGCCGGTGGATTGCCCCCCGGGCGATTTGGGGGCTCTGCAGCCCTCGTTTAGCGGCAGGGATGCGGCGGATTACTTGGGAGCACTGAAGCGAACTATAAGTAAGCTTTTGCCGACGAGGGCCACAAAATATTGTATTGAGGGCCGCAAATGGCCCGCGGGCCGCGAGTTTGTGACCCCTGACATACGGGATACAGTCTAAAGTCTGCTACACACTTTCAATTATGATTGGCCAATCACTGACAAATTTTTCCACCTCTATGTAGTATGAGAGGCAACAGATATTTTATTGAATACTAGCTGATTGCCCGGCGTTGCCCGAGTATGTATTTGGCTGGTGTTGGCTCCGCCCATTTTTTCTAGCCCTAACACACAATTACTCAATGACCAAGTTTGTGAGCTTTGCGGTCTTTGGTATCAATAATTTGCATTGAAATTAAAAAATCTGATTGGCTGTTTGTGGCTCCACCCCCTTTTCTGAATTTGAACCCCAGTCACCCAATGACCAACTGTACCAGGTTTGAGGCTTGTGCCATTAACAGTGCAAGAATGGTAGCAATTAAATATTCCCCTTGAAAAACAATAGGTGAAGTTTGATTCACTTTTGTAGGCTCCACCCACTTTTCTGAATATTAATCTCAGTCACCCAGTGACCAACTGTGCAAAGTTTGAGAACCCTGCCATTAACAGTGTAAGAATGGCGGCAGTTTACATTTTCCCAGGGAAATTTGTATTTGTCTCCACCCACTGATGACCCGGCGTTGCCTGTGTATGTATTTAACTGTTGTTGGCTCCGCCTACTTTCTAGCCCTAACGCACAAACACTCAATGACCGAGTTTGTGAGCTTTGGGGTCCTTGGCATCAATAATTTGTATATTCCCATGAAATGAAACAAATCAGATTGGCTGTTTGCGGCTTCACCCCCTCTCCAGCATTTGAACTCCAGTCACCCAATGATCAACTGTAGCAGGTTTGAAGCATCTGCTATTGGCAGTGTAAAAATGGCAGCAATTTAAATATTCCCCTTGAAAATCAACAAGTGAATTTTTATTGGCTATTATAGGCTCCACCCACTTCCCTGAATATTAATCTCAGTCACCCAGTGACCATCTGGGCAAAGTTTGAGAACCTTGACATTAACAGTGTAAGTCACTCAATTACCAATTTTGTGAGCTTTGGGGTTCTTGGCATCGATAATGTGTACTTTCCCATGAAATGAAACAAATCTGATTGACTGTTTGTGGCTCTGTCCCCTTTTCTGAATTTGAACCCCAGTGACCCAATGACCAACTGTACCAGGTTTGAGGCTTGTGCCATTAACAGTGCAAGAATGGCAGCAATTTTAATATTCTCCTTTAAAAGCGATAAGTGATTTTTGATTGGCATTTTTAGGCTCCACCCACTTTTCTGAATATTAATCCCAGTCATCCAGTAACCAGCTGTGCAAAGTTTGAGAACCCTGCCATTAACAGTGAGGAAAGGCTGCAGTTTACAATTTCCCTGTCTTTGACTCCACCCAGTTTTTGTAACCTTGACACACAGTCACTCAATGATCAAGTTTGTGAGCTTTTGGGTTCCTGGCATCAAAATTCTGCTAATGGTAGCAGTTTATCCAGCAAAGAAATCTGATTGGCAGTGTTTGGCTCCGCCCCTTTACTGAATTTGAACCCCAGACACTTAATGACCGACTGTAGCAGGTTTGAGGCCTCTGCCATTAACCGTGTAAGAATTGCTGCATATTTCAATATTCCCCTTGAAAATCAATAGGGGAATTTTGATTGGCTCTTGTAGGCTCCACCTACTTTTCCGAATATTAATCCCAGTCCCCCATTGACCAACTGTGTGAAGTTTGAGAACCCTGCCATTAACAGTGTAAGAAAAGCTGCAGTTTATATTTTCCAATGTAAAAAGTTAGTTGTTTTTGGCTCCACCCACTATTTCTAACCTTAACCACTTGAGGACCGAGCCTTTACCCCCCCTTAAGGACCAGCGCTGTTTACAGAGATCTGTGCTGGGTGGGCTCTACAGCCCCCAGCACAGATCAACCGTTAGGCAGAGCGACCAGATCGCCCCCCTTTTTTCCCCACTAGGGGGATGATGTGCAGGGGGGGTCTGATTGCTCCTGCCTGCGTGTGGCTGGCGGGGGGGGCACCTCAAAGCCCCCTCCACCGCAGGATTCCCCCTCTCCCTCTCCTCCCACCCTTCCCCGGAGATCAGAGGCTGCACAGGAACGGATCTGTCCTGTGCAGCCTCTAACAGGCTCCTGCCTGTCATGTGACAGCGATCCCTGGCCGCCGATTGGCCGGGGATCGCTGATCTGGTACAACGCTGCTACTGTTAGCAGCGTTGTACAAATGTAAACAAAGCGGATTATTTCCGCTTGTGTTTACATTTAGCCTGCGAGCCGTGATCGGCGGCCCGCAGGCTATTCACGGAGCCCCCCGCCGTGAATTGACAGGAAGCAGCCGCTCGTGCGAGCGGCTGCTTCCTGATTAATTAACCTGCAGCCGGCGACGCAGATGTGCGTTGCTGGTCCTGCAGCTACCACTTTGCCGTCGCGCGTTATGAGTGCGCGGTCGGCAAGTGGTTAACATACAGTCACTCAATGACCAAGTTTATGAGCTTTGGGGTCCTTGGCATAAATAAGTTGCATTTTACCATTGAAATTAAACAAATCTGATTGGCTGTATTTGGCCCGCTCCCTTCAGAATTTAAACCCCAGTCTCCCAGTGACTGACTGTACCAGATTTGAGGCCTCTGCCATTAAGAGTGTATGAATGGCAGCAATGTAAATATTCCCCTTGAAAATCAAAAGGTGAATTGTGATTGGCTGCTGTAGGCTCCACCCACTTTCCTGAATATTAGTCCCAGTCACATAGTGGCCAACTGTGTCACGTTTGAGAACCCTGCCAATAAGAGACCGGCTGAAATCAATCTAACAAATCTGATTGGCTGTTTGTGGCTTTAGTGAATTTGGATCCCAGTCACCCAATGACTGACTGTATCAGGTTTGAGGCCTCTGCCATTAACAGTGTAAGAATGGTAGCAATGTAAATATTCCCCTTGAAAATCAATAGGTCAATTTTGATTGGCGCTGTAGGCTCCACCCACATTTCTGAATATTCATCCCAGTCACCCAGTGGCTAATTGTGTAAAGTTTGGGAACCCTGCCATGCGAAAAATGTAGTTGTTGGCACCGGCTACTTTTTCTAACCTTGACATACAGTATCTCAGTTATCAAATTTATCAGCTTTGGGGTCCTTGGTATCAATACTTTGTATATTCCCATTGAAAAATAAACAAATATGGCTGTTTGTGGCTCCGCCCCCTTTCTGAATTTGAACCTTAGTCACCCAATGACTGACTGTATCAGGTTTGAGGCATTTGCTATTAACCTCCTTGGCGGTATGAAAAATACCGCCAGGAGGGAGCGCAGCAGTTTTTAAAAAAAAAATTTTTTTTTTAATCATGTAGCGAGCCGAGGGCTCGCTACATGATAGCCGCTGCTGAGCGGCATCCCCCCGCCCGCTTCGATCGCCTTCGGCGATCTCCGATCAGGAAATCCCGTTCATAGAACGGGATTTCCTGGAGGGCTTCCCCCGTCGCCATGGCGACGGGGCGGGATGACGTCACCGACGTCACTGACGTCGGGACGTCATTGGGAGTCCCGGGCCACCCCTCGGCGCTGCCTGGCACTGATTGGCCAGGCAGCGCTGGGGTCTGGGGGGGGGGGCCGCGCGCCGCAGCAAATAGCGGCGATCGGGCGGGGGCCGGCGGCGATCAGAGTGCTGGCGCAGCTAGCAAAGTGCTAGCTGCGTCCAGCAAAAAAAAAATTATGAAAATCGGCCCAGCAGGGCCTGAGCGGCACCCTCCGGCGGCTTACCCCGTGTCACACACGGGGTTACCGCCAGGGAGGTTAACAGTATAAGAATGGTAGCAGCTTAAATATTTCCATTGAAAATCAAAAGGTGAATTATTATTGGCTGTTGTAGACTCCACCCACCTTCCAAAATCTTAATCTCATTCACCCAGTGACCAACTGTGCAAAGTTTGAGAACACTGCCATTAACAGTGTAAGAATGGCTGCAGTTTATATTTTCCAGTGAAATTAGTTTTTAGCTCCGCCCACTTTTTGTAACCTTGACACATAGTCACCCAGTGACCAAGTTTGTGAGCTTTCAGGTTCCTGGCATCAAAAATGTGTGAATGGAAGCAGTTTATCCACCAAGGAAATCTGATTGGCTGTAGGTGGCCCCGCCCTTTTAGTGAATTTGGACCCCAGTCACCCAATGACCAACTGTAGCAGGTTTGAAGCCTCTGCCATTAACAGTGTAAGAATAGCAGCAGTTTAAATATTCCCCTTGAAAATCAATAGGTGAAATTTGATTGGCTGTTGTAGGCTCCTCCCATTTTCTTGAAACTTAATCGCATTCACCCTGTGATCAACTGTGGCAAGTTTGAGAACCCTGCGATTAACAGTCTAAGAATGGCTGCAGTTTACATTTTCCCATTTAAAATGAATGGCTGAAATTTGATTGGCTGTGTTATGCTCCTCCCACTTTTCCTGGATTCATAACCTCGGTCACCAAGTGACCAACTGTGCCAAGTGTGGGGACTCTGGCTTGATTACTGTGCGAATGGCAGCCTTTTCCATTTTTTCCATTGACTTGAATGGGTGAAATCTGATTGGCTGTTTGTAGCTCCGCCCACGTGTGCAGGGGGGCCGCGAGACCCCCAGAACATATCATCCCAGGTAGTGTGGGATTTGTATACCAAGTTTCGTTCAAATCGGTCAAGGCGTTTTCGCGTGATCGCGGCACATACATACACACACACACATCCGATTTTATATATGTTACGGCCAGAACCCGAAGTCTGGCCACTTCGGGTTCTGGCCGGTCAAAACGAGAAGTGGCCGGCTGATGCGGCCAATGTGAGAAATGTCCCCTCATTTCGGACTTTGGCCGGCCAGAACTCGTTGTGGCTGTATGTGGCCGGCCAAGTCCCGAAGTCCTGCTCCCTCGGCTCTACCCCGCTGCCTGCACTAATCAAACCTCAGATCAGGGCGACCGGACCGAAGAGGCGGAGAGAGGCAAAGCACACAAGTTACCCGCAGGACGTGAACACTTCAGTGCGGAAGCGCCAGTCATTTGGCACTTCCGCATGTGAAGTGTATAGGTCCGGGCGGGTAGCGTGCGCGCTGCTCTGCCTCTCTCCCTCTCTCCGCTTCTCCCCGCCTCTTCGGTCGCCGTGATCTGAGGTCTGTGAGTAGTGCAGGCAACTCTCCCGGCGCACACGAAAGCCCCCCCCCCTCTCAGCCAAAAAGCGCCCCCCCCCCCCCCCTCCAGCCATGCAAAGCACCCCCAGCCATGCAAAGTGCGCAGCTCCCCCCCCCCATACAAAGCACCTGCAGCCATGCAAAGTGCGCAGTGAAGCCCCCCCAGCCATGCAAAGCACCTAGTGAAGCACCCCAGCCATGCAAAGTGCGCAGCCCCCCCCCTACATGCAAATCACCCCCAGCAATGCAGCAGCAAAGTGCTCAGTGAAGCACTCCAGCCATGCAAAGTGTGCATTGAAGCCCCCCCAGCCATGCAAAGCACCCCCAGCAATGCAAAGTGCGCAGTGAAGCCCCCCCCCCCCGCCATGCAACGCACCCAGCGAAGCCCCCCCAGCCATGCAAAGCACCCCCAGCAATGCAAAGTGCCCAGTGAAGCCCCCGCCATGCATCGCGCCCAGCGAAGCCCCCCCCCCCCAGCCATGCAAAGCACCCAGAAAAGCCCCCAGCCATGCAAAGCGCCCAGAGAAGCGCACCCAGCCATCACTAATCACCACTGTAATTTGATCTCTCCCCTGTGTCACTCGACTGCCGCGGCAGAGCAGCTAATTTTAAAGCGCAGGATGATAAATTTGTCTGCTTTCGTCAAGAAGTAGACACGGTGCTGATTTGTTGCAGGATTGTGTATTCGCTGTGACAAAGAACGTTTTTTTTTCCTGTGAAGGGTATTATGCTGTTGTGTATCTTTCAGAGCAGAGAGGAGGTTCCGAGTGCCATTCCTGGTGCTGGACAGGACCCAGGATGTTCTGGGATCTGTGCGTTTTGGACTTTGGCCAACTGACTTTGGCCGCTTCTAGAACTGGCCGGCCAATGTCAGAAATTCCCAGCATTTTGGACTTTGGCCGACGTCAAATCGGCCAGTTCTAGAAACGGCCGCCAATTCTAGAATTGGCCGATTTCTGGTTTTGGCCGTAACATATATATAGATTATGGGCAGATTGTGTACATAAACCCTCATACTACATGGAATGGTATCATTGGTCATTGACTGGCTGGTCATAATTGACAGTGTGCACCAGGCTTAAATGGTAATATACACTAAACTGCCATAATCAGGACAGTTAACAATATGTAGAGTGTAATGCAACATGGTAAAAAAAAACAATTTCTCCATTTACATCCATTATAGCTTTACAATAAACAGTGCTAACTATAAGTTAAACCCACACATTTTATTTGTTTATCCATCCTGGTTATAACAACGTTTAGATTATGTTCCTAGCACAATGTATGGTGAGAATATTGTATTTGGAAATAAAGGTGTCTTTTTTTCTGATTTTCGTTTTTTGCTTTCTCATTGTACACTACTGATGATTATAGGACCTTATTTGCAAAAATAATAGTAATATACCCTCATGGCATACATATTTAAACAGCCAAGTTCCTGAGTAACAATATACTGTATGTTGTTTCTTCATATTCTGTCATTTTATTTTGATTTTACATGTCTTTTATTTAGGTACAGAATATGCAAAAAATGTAATTGCCTTTGATTCAGTTTGTGACTAAAAAGAATACACAACACATGGGCCTCAACCCTAAGGGCTCGTTTCCACTATCGCGAATCTGCATGCGTCCAACGCATGCAGATTCGCACATGTAATGCAAGTGGATGGGCCTGTTTCCACTGTAGCGTTGTTGAGGTGCGTTTTTTTCAGCGGTAAAAAAACGCACAAAAGAGCCAACGAATTCGCCTGCGAGTAGAATGCATGCGAATCGCCGCTAATGTATTTAATAGTAAAAACGCATGCGTTTGTTACATGCGTTTTTACCCGCGATTTCGCGTGCGATTTCGCACCTTTTTCAATTTTATTTTGCCCTGGCAGTGTCATGGTTAATTTCGCATGGCACCCTGCCATGCGAAATCGCACGCTAAATCGCGGGTAAAAACGCATGCGGAAACGCATCCGCATGCGTTTTTACAAGCGTCGGAAATCGCGTCGCAACAGTGGAAACAAGCCCGAAAACTCTCTAAACTCTATTCTACTACTTATTACGGTTAAAATGTTATCAGATATGTTTCTTGTAGTTTTGCTAAAACTTTCCCAAATTTGATCATAATTTTTAAAATGACTTTTTTTTAATTTTGGATTGAGTTTGTCTGTACCTATTTTTTTATGTGATGTGTGTCCAAGCCTAATGCTACATACACACTTGAGATAAAAGTCTTTGGAAAAGGCAAGATCACAGACCAATTTTACCCCATTCCATGTAGTATGAGAGCCATACTCTACACAGTCTATTCTATGGAGCTGAACTCCCCAGCAGATAAAAAACTTTGCAAGATGCTGCACGCACAGATGCTGTACACATGCAACAGATCAGTATCTGCAAAAGATCTGTTCCTGCAAAAGATCAGTTCCTGCAAAATGCATTCATAGTCTACTAAGATATCTGCAGATCCTCATACACACCTTGTTTAACAGACATTCATCTGCATATCTGACAATCATCTGCAAATCTGAAGATCCATCCTGGTGGATCTGATCTGCAGATGAATGTCTGTTAAACAAGGTGTGTATGATGATCTGCAGATCTCATAGACTATGAATGCATTTTGCAGGAACAGATCTTTTGCAGGAACAGATCTTTTGCAGATCCTGATCTGTTGCATGTGTACAGCATCTGTGTGTGCAGCATTTTGCAAAGGTTTTTATCTGATGGGGAGTTCAGCTCCACAAGTGTGTATGTAGCCTTACTTTGCTCCTATCGCTCTCTTATCACCTCTTCAAAGCAGACGGTATTCTTTGTGCCATTAGCGCCTGCTCTAATCTTTATGAATTGACTTTTACTGACGTGTTGAGGTAATTGCCGCACAAGTCGGTAATTTACCTCACTGCTTGGGAAATTCAGCTTTTCATGCGGTAACTGCTTTTATGAATTGACATTTTGCTAAGTTCTCGGTAAAGTGAGCTGTTTTCTGCATTACCGCATGCGGGAATGCTTTTTGAATGATCGCCATAGTGTGTTCTGCAAGGACACCAGGAAGTCCATAGAAAGCACTTCCTGATATCTCCACTCAAGTGTTGAGCTTCGGTGCGTTTAAAGGGAATGTCGCCAGTGGCCCAGGGTCACCTCCGGTGCAAGATGCCGACCTTGGCAGGACGGCATCCACTGCGCCTGCGTGAGAGCCGCTCACGGTGGAGATGATGTCATCTCAAGTGTACTGCGCAGTCGCAGTAGATGCCAACCTGCCGAGGTTGGCATCTTGCATTGAAGGGGAACCTGGGCCACTGGTGGGAAGCGGAGGTGCGGGGAGGGCACAGGAATACTGACAGGGGCTGGAGGAAGCACTGGATAAGCAGAATTTTTTTTTTAAAACTCCTCGGATATTACCTTTAGGCCTCTTTCACACTGGGACATTGCCCCTAACGCAGCGCATATAGGTTATGAAATTGGACGTTATCTTGCACTACGTTATGTGTCTCTTGGTGTGCCGTTTTGGTCGCATACTGATGGAACGAAAACGGCGCATGCGTTACATTTAAAAGAAAAAACAAACATTACTGAGCATGTGCAACACACATAACGCAGCAAATGTATTGCTAAACACACAGCATGCAGCACTTTCTAAATATTGCTACATGTTACACACAACGCAACGTGTGCACTGTGAATGTCGCACAGACTTTGTATTGCTGTGCGTTAGTCTGCGTTATAATTTTTTATAATGTGCGACTTTAATGTCCCACTGTGAAAGAGGCCTTAAAGAGGATCTGTAACATCAAAAGGTCCCCTGGGGGGTACTCACCTCGGGTGGGGGAAGCCTCCGGATCCTAATGAGGCTTCCCACGCCGTCCTCCGTCCCTCAGGGGTCTCGCTGCAGCCCTCCGAGAAAGATGACGTCAATATTTATCTTCCTGGCTCCTGCGCAGGCGCTCTGACGGCTGTCGGCTCCGAACTACACGGAAATACCCGATCGCCGTCGGGTCTGCTCTACTGCGCAGGCGCCGGAATCTTGCGCCTGCGCAGTAGAGCAGACCGACGGCGATCGGGTATTTCCGTGTAGTTCGGAGCCGAGAGCAGCCACAGCGCCCCCGCTGGAGCCTGCAAAGGTAAATATTGAACTGACAGTCGGGTCTGTCGCCGGCTGTTCGGAGGGCTGCAGCGAGACCCCCGTGGGACAGAGGACGGCGTGAGAAGCCTCATTAGGATCCGGAGGCTTCCCCCACCCGAGGTCAGTACCCCCCAGGGGATCTTTTTGATGTTACAGAGTCTCTTTAAGGAACTCACTGAACGATGCATTTTTTAAAACAATGCCTGTAATTAAAGTCGATGGATGTGTTATAACAAAAACGCACTAGAATGCAATGTACTGCCTATTTTCCTACAATGCTGTTCTGTCCAACAAGGCATGATCTGTTTTCAAGCAGTGATGACGAGCGAAAAAGCCAATAATCTTTTTGCATTCAGTTGCGCAAAACTAATGTTCAATTCGACTTTTGAGTGAAAATGCCACTGAAAATAATTTTGTAATAAGTTTGTTATAAACGATTTACTAATAAATGTTTTTTCACATTTTTTGCTCTAAAATAAACAATTTTTTTGTAAAAAAAAATAAAGATTTTTTGCGTTTTCATCATATTGCGAAAAAATACATTGTATTGTTCTCGAACTCCAAAATGCCCTTTTGGTTTCCTAGGTATTATGTTTAACCTCCTTGGCGGTAATCCCGAGCTGAGCTCGGGGTATGCCGCCGGAGGTCGCTGCTCAGGCCCTGCTGGGCCGATTTCGGTTCTGAAAAAAGCAGCACACGCAGCTGACACTTTGCCAGCCGCGTGTGCTGCCCGATCGCCGCCGCTCCGCGGCGATCCGCCGCGTGCAGCGGCGAAAGAGGGTCCCTCCAGCCGCCCGAGCCCAGCGCAGCCGGAACAAACAGTTCCGGCCGGCGCTAGGGGCTGGATCGGGCGGCTCTGACGTCAGGACGTCGACTGACGTCCATGACGTCACTCCGCTCGTCGCCATGGCGACGAGGAAAGCGAAACAAGATAGGCCGCTCATTGCGGCCTATCTTGTTACTTTCGATTGCCGGAGGCGATCGAAAGTACGGATCAGGAGCGCCCTCTAGTGGGCTTTCATGCAGCCAACTTTCAGTTGGCTGCATGAAATATTTTTTTTTTTATTAAAAAAAAAACACATTGCAGCCTCCCTGGCAAAATAAATAAACCGCCAGGGAGGTTAAAAAGCTTCTAAAAATGCATATAAACCCATGTAAATGCATGCGTTTTCGGAAGCATGTTTTCCTATGATTTTAGCAGCATTTTTGTGTGTTTTTATTTTTTTAAACGCATGAGTGTGGACAGTTATTTAGGCCGTATGTGACCCAGTCGTACCACGGGTTTAATTTACAATATCCATACCTCCCAACTTTTTGAAATGAGAAAGAGGGACACTTAAGCCACGCCCCTGCCACACCCCTGACCACGCCCCCATCACATCCCTAGTCACGCATACCACAAAGATTTCATAAGAAAAATATGTTGTTCAAACCACACTGTCTGTTTCTTTTTATGCTGGTTCATTTTCCTTCATATTACCATTTTAAAATTAGTAATATATCAATTTAAAGGATGGGAATAAAGTTTAAAGTCAAACACATTTTTTAGTAGAGAAATACATATATTTACATAGTAGGATGGACAACGTCCTGAAAGAAGGACAAATGAGGAGGAAAGAGGTACAAGAGGGAGAGGGCTCCTAAAGAGGGACTGTCCCTCCAAAAGTGGGACAGTTGGGAGTTATGAATATCCCAGCACAGAATGGTTTTAGGACAATACTACTTAGAAATAGTGACTTATCACTGCTGGCCCAGCTGCATGGGAACGGCGGCGTGAGTAGATGAAATGGCGTTTTCAAGCTTTGCTATTGTTCTGTGTAAGCTGATGCTGATAGAATCTCACCTCCATCAAACACGACATGACAATGGTCACCTGATCTGCCTCATTTCTTGTACGGCAGCGTGCAAAGCCGAGATAAGGCTAATAGAAAGGAATCATCCTCATGCTATACCGTCTCTACGTCCCGCCCTATAGCTTTTCTAATGAGATCAGCCAGATTAGGGCCCTCATAGACAACAAATGTGTCTGCGGACAGAGGTCTATCTACACAGCCTCATCCTCATTCACACGTATGAGGTCTGTCACATGGCAGGGATTGGGGCGTGGTCGCTCACGACCACAGTGCAGGGCTGAGGCCAGGGGCTTAACAAAAGGCCCTGCAAGGGATGCAGCCAGCCACAGAGGGCCCTGTGGGGGAGGGGGGGTGGAGAAGTTTATTTTCTCTGTACTGAGAGACTGACAACTAAGGGCACAGAGAGAAAAAGCTTTCTGCTCTCTGCACATTTGTTCTAATGACTGCATCTGCTCAGCCACTGGAATCATACAAAGACAGACAGTCCCTATTCAGTATGCAGCAGGCTCTTGTGTACAGCACCCATTCCTTAACCTCTCTACCCCTCTCCAAGTGCTCTGGACTGTAGTGATGCTGGAGAAGTCTGCAGACCCAGTTTTGCTCCATCAGAGATGGACAGAGTGAGTGTAATAAGAAGCTGAGGCTAGGAGCACACTCGTCTATCGGAATTCTGTGTGTTTTCTGTGTGTCTGTATGGCGTACATGAAAAAAGGGTGCCGTGAAAAAAGGTCCCGAGTTGATAACGAAATGTCGCCGGTTATTAACGAAATCTGATAACGATAAACATTGTTGTCAAGCTTTGTTAAAGGACTTACAAGGCCAACGGAGGAAAAAAAGTTGATTACCTGCATCGTCGTTTCAGGCACGGAGGACGCCGTCCGCGCCCTCCGTGGCGATCCGCCTAACCACCCCCACCTAACCACCCCCCGGTGGTGCTTAGCCCTAACCAACCCCTGGTGGTGCCTAACCCTAACCACCCCCCTGGTGGTGCCTAACCCTAACCACCCCCCCTGGTGGTGCCTAACCCTAACCACCCCCCTGGTGGTGCCTAACCCTAACCACCCCCCTTGGTGGTGCCTAACCTTAACCACCCCCCCTGGTGTTGCCTAAAACTAACCGCCACCCGGGTGGTGCCTAACCCTAACCACTCCCCCTGGTGGTGCCTAACCCTAACCACTCCCCCTGGTGGTGCCTAACCCTAACTACTCCCTCTGCAGAAACACCCTTTTACACATAGTAACGATAATATCTTTGATAACGTAACATTTGTAAATATAAACAAAATAATATGACAAAAAACGACACCTCTGCAAGCTTCTAAAATGGTAACATACTTTAAAAACTATAATGTTCTAATGTTGTTAACAATATTTATCCCGCCGGCCTTTTTTTCTGCTTTTTTCGCCGTATTAACGATCATTGCATTAAAGTCTATGGCGGCGCCCTTGTTGCCCACCCTCAGCCGGCGCCCTTTTCTCCTGCTACCTCTGTATGTGTGAAAACATGCACGTTTTATCACAGAAGCTAATGTAATTGACAGAAAATGTGTGCAGTGCTTCACTGCTGCATGGGGAACACATTCAAGGGTGCGCTAGGCAACTGAATAACATTGGTTCTTAGTTTACCTGTGCAGAAAGTGAGGGGGGGAGGGGGCCTCATCCAAAGCTTCGCAAGGGGCCCAGTGATTTCTAGTTACGCAATCGTATCACTAGCCTGTAGTCTGGCGACACGTTCTGTTGCTATGGAGGGCGGAGAAGGAATTTTGGGTGCCTGGGGCTAGTGGACTATTTAGGTGCCCCATAGGCGCTAATGCAAAATGTAAGCTATTGGGCGTCAAAGAAGAAATGTGGACATCTAACAAATAGTGGGCGCCGGGCCCGTCCAACCAAAGTTTTCATTTAGAATTTTGTTTTGAGAATTATAATGTTGTAAGTTATCGTAAGTATAGGTTAACCATGTAAAGGTGCATGAGAGGGGGGGTCAGTGGGCACACAGGGACTTAGCCGTGGGGAGGGGTCCTGATTCCTCCCTCCCTCTCCCCCTCTCTGCTCCTCCCTCCATTGCTGGAATTTATGGACAGTGGTAGCCACGCCCAGATATACCTTACAGGAGCCTATATGCACAGTTCTCCTTGCACCTTAGGTGTCGCCCTTCATGAACCTACAAACCTCCATGAACCACACCGCAAGTGGGCTGGCTGTCCCAGCTGTCACTTCTTCCTTACTTCCCTTGCCCGTCATAGGTAGCTACTGCCCCTCAGTATTAGATAGCCAGAGGTACCCTCAGTATTAGGTAGCTAGAGGTGCCTCCAAGTATTAGGTAGCTAGAGGAACCTCAGTATTAGGTAGCTAGAGGAACCTCAGTATTAGGTAGCTAGAGGTGCCCCTGACTGAAGGGAGATCACGTCAGTGGAATGCTGAGAGCAGGGTGAGTAACCTCTCATCAGGACTCTGCATAGGGTAGGAGGAAGGTAGGAGCCCAGGGAGGGGAGTAAGCCGCCTTTCCATCCTCAGGCGCCTGTACAGTGCCTTTTGGTAAATTCGGCCCTGGCGGTAGCATTTTTTTACTCACCTTCCAGGCTCCATGCAAAGATCACATGCTGCCGGTATTGTCTGCTTTCAGCATCGCTCACTACTTGCCTCGGCCCCCCTCCTACACTGCGTCCTGAGGCTGGTGCCTCTCTCGCCACTGCCCGGCCCTGATGAGTGCTGACATGCGGAGGTGGCGGCAGTGACAGACTTACAGCCCATTTGTTGAACGGGTACATTATATGTGTATATGTATATATAAATCCAGTATATATATATATATATATATATATATATATATATATATATATATATATATACATAGCTCCCAACTGTCCCTTTTTCAGAGGGACAGTCCCTTTTTGGGAGCCCTGTCCCTCTGTCCCTCTTTCACCCTCATTTGTCCCTCTTTCAGGACTTTGTCCCTCTTTCTATATAAATATGTATGCTATAAATGTGTTTAATTGACTCTAAACTTTATTTCCATCCTTTAAATTGATATATTACTAATTTTAAAATGTTACTATGAAGGAAAATTAACCAAGATAGAAAGGGCCAGTGTAGTTTGAATTGTAAAACAACATATTTTTCTTATGAAATCTTTATGGCATGCGTGACTGTGGGCGTGGTGGGGGCGTGACAAGGGGTGTGACAGGGGCATGGCTTAAGTGTCCCTTTTTCTCGTCTCAAAAAGTTGGGAGGTATGTATATATATATATATATATATATATATATGTATGTATGTATATATGTATGTATATATGTATGTATATATGTATGTATATATATATATATGTATATATATATATGTATGTATATGTATATATATATATGTATATATATATATATATATATATATGTATATATGTATATATATATATATGTATATATATATATATATATATATGTATATATATATATGTATGTATATATGTATATATATATGTATATATGTATGTATATATGTATATATATATGTATATATATATATATATATATGTATGTATATATGTATATATATATGTATATATATATATATATATATATATGTATGTATATATGTATATATATATATATATATATGTATGTATATATGTATATATATATATATATATGTATATGTATATATATATATATGTATATATATATATATATATATATATATGTATATATATATATATATATATATATATATATATATATATTTTTTTTTTTATTTTTTTTTTATTAATCTACGCCCACGCTGGGCTGCAGGCTGGAGGGGTTGTCACTTTTTGTAACCATGAAGAGGCGGTATGATGAAGTGACGCATATTTACTCGTGTAATCGGCATCATTTTTTATAGCTGACCTACCGCGCTGTAAAACACACGTGGAAAACGCTCGCCAAGCAGGTCGGTAGACGATGATTAATTAAAATTTACACTTCACCACAGCAAAAAAAATCTCTATATATAGTAAATGCAGCAGAATACATGTGCAGTGCAGCAGATGTAGATATGTATAATTAGTGCTATAAATATGAATCCTAATAACCTGACTCAGGGACATAGCAATAGCCATAGCAGCCACAGCAACTGCTATGCGGCCCTGGAGAAGAGGGGGGGGGGGGGGGGGGGGGGCTCAGATGGTACTTAAAGTGTTCTCTATTAGCTGTGCTTTGTTACCCCACCCTCTGACTTTATCTCAGTGCTCATGGTCGATTAGCCGCACCCAGGCTATGCATATACATAGGTTAGGATTTAGTTAGTGTTAGGTCCCCTCCCATGGAGGATCGACTTCTTCGCAGTGGGAGGGACAAGTACTTAATAGGTTGCATGCAAGCTGTTAATGGAAACCAACATCATCCTCCAGTGGTAGACAGGTCATGTGTATGCTCGGTGTGTATTCGACCCCACAAGTGGGGCTTGCACTCTTTTGCAGGTAGGCACTAGTCTGTTTTTAAGTAGCGCTGCTCATTTCCTTGCTATGTACACAGTGTGCATTGCATGCGAATGTAAATTGACCAATCAACTCCTATCCATAGGGTAGGGGCAGGTAGCATTGCTCAAGAGTGCCTAGATCTGAGGGCCCCTATAATTACTAGCTATGCCACTGTCCTGGCATTCCTCAATTTCCCAATGAAATATCCGGTCATTGCACAGAATAGAAGAGCCACAAAATAATTTTGGTACATTGGGGGATTTGAAATCTGCATATTTTTTTCCCCACTCTTAAAGGACACGCGAGGCGAAAATAAACTAATGAAATAAACAATTGTATCTATCTTCCTTGTCCTAAAAATGAATGACTTGCTAAGATATTCCACAGTTTTATTTTATGTTTAAATCTACTTTTTAAGTTTTAACTGTTTCATTGTTTTTGCTCAATGATGCATTCATTGAAGTATGCCAGAGCTAAAATCTATGAACTGTTGATCCTTTTTATCTCTTTCTTGCTCTCAAAAGCCATTTTCTGCTAGGAAAGTGTTTTATAGTTGAAATTTCTTATCAGTGAGGGTCACACTGTAGTCACTTCCTGTTTGAGTGAGGGCTGAGTCAGCCACTTACATACCTGATATTTAACTCTTTCAGGCAGAGAAAGAAAAAAAGGAACATAGCATAGTTATTTGTGTGCTAGGCACTGTACATACCCATGTCTATCTCATTGTGTCACATGTCACCTCGGGTATCCTTTAAGCCGCCCTATGAGTCACAATCAATTCTAACTCCTCCTACTCTTTATTTCTTGTCACTTTGTATTACACGCTTCATTCTGGGGACGGGCAAGGCGGGTGTCTGCCCGGGGAGTAGTGAGGGAGGGGGAGCAGTGGGCACAGATTGATTCAGCCGTGGGGAGGAGGGTCCAACTCTTCCCTGCCTCTCCTCGGGACCCCCTCTGTGCTCCTTCCTCCATTGCAGGAATTTATGGGCAGCGATAGCGGCCTTTTACTCACCTTTCAGGCTCAATGCGAAGATCACGTGTCGCCAGGCTGCTCTATCTCCTGCACTGTGATACTTCCTGATTGGCAGAAGTCAGGGCCGGGCTGATGCAGAGGCGAGAGAGGCTCCAGCCTCAGGGCGCAGTGTAGGAGGGGGTGCACAACTCGCTCAGCTATCATTCCCCTATTGTGTTTGAAGCAGAAAGAAATAAGAAAAGTGGATACATGGAAGTGACTGTAAGCCAGATAAGTAGAGATGAAGGTGTTGGAGGGGTTGGGGGCCCTGGGGGCGCCTCTTAGTCTAATAGCAATCAATGTGTGATGGGTGAGGTGGGAGGGATGAAAGAGTGCACTTTGGTGTCTCAGCCTCGGGTGCTGGAGAACGTTGTCCCAGCTCTGGATCTGACCAACGAGGGGTCCAAAGGTTTAAAAGCATAAAAGGTGCGCCCGTCTCTTTCCCGACCGGTTTCGCAATCTCATGTCATCAGAGAATATCGTTGACTTTGAAAAGCTTCCACATAAAAATATAAATTTTTTAGTGAATTTACTTAGGCAAATATTACCGCGGAAACCTGCTAGTAATATGCACCATTCTAGCTCCAGGCAATGAAGCCAATCGACACCTTGCCAATCGCCTTGCCAAGCCCAGCTTACATACAGTATTGCTTCTTATTATTGTGTCTATTTAACGGGCCTTTGATTCACAGATGGGCATTCTGATGTTGCCAAAAATACATACGGCTTACCGGTATTTCTTCAGAGAAAGCTTTTTCCTTCCTGTTTCATGCTTCTCTCCCTCCTGCTGAAAATCACCTGTCATTAGTCTGCAGCTAAATCACAATGTACAGGTATTGACGTTGAGGTTTTTAAAAGGAAATTAAGGAAAAAATAAGTAAGGCTTCTATACCATTAAGGAAAATGTAACGTTTAACGCTGTGTGCGATCGACGCGTTTAAAAATACACTTCGGATGGATGGAAGGAGCGTCAGAACTACAGTCCTCATCCTGGCACGCATGTTTAATGTTTGATTATAATATAAACAGGCCTGATCCGTACTTTTGAAGCCAGGAAAAAGGAAACTAAGCCCCAATTTTAAATGAGACATGTCCCCATACAGCTTTCCTGGTGTCTAGTCACCCTCCCTCCCCAATTAAGCTTCCCTAGTGGCTATTGGTTCCTCCTTCCCAAATAAATCTTCCCTAGTGTCTAGTGGTTTCTTGTCTCTCTTTCTCTTCCCAATAAAGTTTCCCTGGTGTCTAATGGTCCCTCTCCCTCCCCAATAAAGGTTCCCTGGTGTCTAGTGGTTCCCCTCCCCAATAAAGTTTCCTCTTGTAGTCTAGTAGTTTCCCCCTCCCCAATACAGTCTCCCTGGTGTCTAGTGGTTCCCCCTCCCTCCCCAATAAAGTTTCCCTGGTGGTCTAGTAGTTTCCCCCAGACCCCAATAAAGTTTCACTGGGAGTGTTAGTGGCCCCCATCCTGTTCCCCATCCTGGGGCCCCATAGAATGCAGACTCTGCCAGAGTCCAGTGAAGTGCATCCTCCTGTCATCGGTCCTGATCTCTCCCTCTATGGCTCCTCCTCCTGCGTAGAATGATTACACATGATGTAAGGAGAAGAAGATCCCGGGCGCTAGAGCAAGAGGTGAGCAGTGAGAGACACACATCACTGGACTCCGGCAGAGCAGGAGACATAAGCATGGCTTCCACTCGCACATACTCTGCATAAACTCTACTGGTCGGAACACAAGACAGGAAGGGGAGGGGCATGCACAGGGACATGCTGGGGGTGCTGCTGCGGGACATGGGACATAATACTACCCAACTCGAGTCGGGACAGTCCCAGTCAAATCAGGTCAGTTGGGAGGTATGTCTATTACTGACATTGCTCCTCTGAAGAGATCTGGGAACCCCAGGCTGTCTAATGTTTATATACACTTCCCCATTACTGTAGCCTGTACGCCGGATTTCTAAGAATTGATTACATATCTGTGATCGAAATCTGTGTTTGCGATTGGTTGTGATTGGTTGCCTCCGGGTCAGTCTGCTCTAGTTTAGGTAGGACAAGATTGAGCTTCTGATAATCCCTCCCCGTGGAGCTGCACCCCTCCCAGATATGCATATCATGATCGACAACACTACCCAGGGGCAAATCCAGAATTTTTAAGAGGGGGGGGGGGGGGATTCCTTAAAGGTCTCCTTCAGCCACGCATAATACAGTATAATAATATGGTAGGACATCATGCTGAGTACACATAATTTTCCTGTCCAACCAACCGACAACAAGATCGATCAGGAGCAGTTTGGATACAGATAATAATGAGGACAGCCGATATTGGTAATGAAGGGGAAAATGAAGCATTCACACAGCAGGGCACAGAGCTGTGCTCATACCCGACTCTGTTAAGTTCCACAGAGCTGCTTCATGCTCTGTACACACACCGCTTCTTTATGCTCTGTACAGATGCTGCTGCTCCATCCAAATTCAACTGTAGCAGGGAAAGAAAGGGGGCAGTGCTGTGAGCTGCAGGATGCCTGCAGATATTCTGGTGTCTCCATGTGTGCCCGTCCCCAGACACTGCACCGGCCCTGGACTGAGGGGGGATTCTGGGCAGCTGTAATCCCCCCTGCGTTTGCCTATGCTACCATCATCTACCCTACCCACCAAGCCCACTGCCTAGGTGTCACCTCACCTTGGACTGGGCTCTCTCCTTTGCACCCCTATATCCAAAGTATTACCTGAACTTCCACCGCCGCTAAACCTCCAGGATCAGCTCCTACCTGTCCCCAAACTTCACCAAACTTCTCATCCATGCCTAAATCATCTCCCGCTTAGACTATTGCAATTCCCGTTTATCAGGCCCTTTATTTCCCTTTTATCAGAAATGAATGCAGCAGCCAAGACTGATCAACTCCCATCGCAGCATCTCCACAACTCCCCTCCGTAAATCTCTCCACTAGTTCCCCATCTGCTTCAGGATAAACTTCTAAATTCAGTGCTTGGCCTACAAATCGGTGCACAGGACCTACATCTCCAATTTTGTCCACAGGCACATACCGGCCCGCCCCCTCTGAGCCTCCAATGACCTGCGCCTGTTCGGACTACTCACCCCAACATGAATTGTTCAATAGTCAGACACATACATACACAAGGTCTAATATTATTGTGATTCAAACAATGGTTTCTTGCCATGCTTGTTATTTTCAAATGAAGGAAGAAAAGACGAAAAGGAACTTTTGTAAGTTCCGCATGCAGCGCATACAGCGTCTATGATTTTCAGTCGAACTGACCCTACCTTCATGAGAATGACAGTTAGAAAATTTTGATGCAGGGCTGCAAAGGACAACAGAGGACCTCGTAGCCATGCAAGGGCTGTTGGGTGTTCCACTACAGTTTGAACATCTGCCGGACACCTTGGCCTCAATTCACTAAGCTTTATCAAACACTTTATGAAACGTTTGATAATTTACCTCATGGGTAAAGTCTAATCTTGAATTCACTAAGGTGTTATAGATTTACTGTATATACTCGAGTATAAGTCTAGAAATTTAGGTCTGAGTCACATGCAACACTGAGCACACTGTGTGTACTAATTGTTACATTCCCATTTGCAACAATTTACCCTGTGGTAAGTGGCACTTTCTTGATAAAATAACTGCTAAGAAAACACAGGTCTGAAAGTCCTGGACACAACAATTAACAAGGAAAGGAGGGGGGGGGGGGGGGGGGGATACTGGGCTGCATAAAAGGGAGTGAATAATTGCAACACTTGGGGGCCTGGAGGAGGTATGGGCTGCACTTAAGGGACAGGTAGGGATAATGGCTGCAATACTGTATGCAGTGCAGTTATTAACCCCTCATGAGACCCAAGTGCATCTATTAAGTTTGCTCGGTAGACTTATACTTGAGTCAGTAAAAAATTACAGCTTAAGTGGGTTGAATATTGGAGTCGACTTATACACACGGTCGATTTGTATTTGAGTATATACGTTGAACGTTTTATCGATAAAAAAAAAAATATATATATATATATATATATATACGATAAATATATAACACCTTAGTCAATTAAAAATTAGATTTTACACATGAGGTAAATTATCAAACATTTGATAAAGTGTTTGATAAATGGTTAGTGAATTGAGGCCTTTGTGTCTGACCCATACCATAGATAAGGGGGTCTAAAAGTGAGGTTTAAAAAAGTATAGTCAGTTGTGGAGAAATCTCTCTCCAGGCAGCAGAGTCATCTAGTCATGTTTTTTCCTCTAAACGATAAGCGGTTTTATCGCAGGGAACATCTGTGACACGCTGTATTAGTCACCATATTCACATGGTTGATAATTGTTGATGTTCTGATTTAATCTGTCACCGGTACTTTATGTGATGTACATTATGAACTGCAGTCGCTATTTTAGATTCTTGGTGACTATACTGGAACGCTGTCAGCCTCAGGCGTGGAGTGAGTACGTTCTTTCTTATTTAGCCGTGTTCTGTTTGGGGGGTGGTTACAGATCCCCACTTTTCCAAGTACAGCACCCATTACTAGTGATGATCTTAATCAGCTAATTACAATTATGCAGGGGCGTAACAATAGACCCTGCAAGGGATGCCTCCGCAGGGGGGCGCAGAAGCCACAGGGGGCCTGTGGGGGGAAAAGTTTGAGAGACTGACAGCTAAGGGCACGGAGAGAAAAAACGTATTTTGCTCTCGCACCATTGTTATATTGACTGCATGTGTCCACCACTCAGATAAGGACACTCTGGAATTTGCACACTGTCCCTGCTCCCTAGGGTTCGTAAAAAACATCTGTCTCTCACTGCTGCAAAGATCTAATAACTGCATGTACAACCTTACAAACAAAGGAGTCACATTTTGAAAAAAAGTTGTAGACTTTCCCTTTTTCACTCTGAAAGGAATCCTAGATTCTTATCACACAGGCTAATGACCTTATGGCCTCTAATTACTTTTACAACACAGCAGAGTGGAGATTGATGTCTTACTGTTGCTGCTTTATTGAGAGCTTGTTGTCTCATATTGAGTCCAAGATCCCATAATAAGAGTGAATCAATCAGTGACATTCTGAATGTTTTGCCAAAGTTACAGTGAATATATCTTATGTTCAGCATGTCATTGTTGTTCCTCCATATAGCATGTGCTCTCATGTAGTAAAATAATACAGCTGTGTGTGTGTATGTACTGGGAACAGGGAGGGACTTGTCGGCTGCAAGGGGCTGGAGGAAGCCCCGGGAAAGTAGATCTGGGGGTAGCATAGATTGCCTGACATTTCCTTTAAGTCTAGGTGTTTTTATCTGCATGGGGAAAACACATTGGTCCTCAGTTTTCCTGTGCAGAAAGCGAGGGGGGTGGGGGGTCCCATCCAAAGTTTTGCGCCCATCCAAAGTTTCGCAAGGGGGGCCCAGTGATGTCTAGTTACGCCCCTGCAATTATGCAACATTTTGCGTACATTTTCACAATTACGCCCAGCCATAGGTAATTACAATATGTAAATTCAATTGATACCATGTAATCATTTGTAATTTCCTGTCATTTTCGCGTCGTTTTGTGCCAAGTTTAGTGGTGAATAGCAAAACCCCCATATATGCTATCATGACAAAATTGCTACTTACAGTATGTTAAAGGAAACTAGAGATGACTGAAAAAAAAATTCATAGATACCTGGGGCTGCTTCCAGCCCACTCCGGCCTGATCGCTCCCACGGCACCATCCTCCGCCTCTTTCGATCTTTTCTAACGGGTACCGATATCTTTGGCCAGTCCGTGCATGCACAGAGCAGCTGAGCATGCTCCACCGTCTTGCTCACGCTGCCGGGTTCTTCCTGCACTTGTGCCAGAGGGAGGGGCCTGGAGGAAGCCCCAAGTATGTATCATTTTTTTTCAGTCATTTCTGGTACACTTTAAAGAGAATAGTGGGTACAACTTAGACTCTTTTTTTTTGAAGACCTTGTAATTTTTGAGAAAACTGATTTTACAAATGCAAAGGAAAACGTTTTTTTTAAACTTAGAAATGTGACAGTTTAAAAACCATTTTTCTTTAAAGGAGTCATCAGGCAATAAAATAAGCACTACTTACCGGGGGCTTCCTCCAGCCCAAAGCTTCCAGCATGTCCCTCGCCGCAGCTCTCCCCGCAGCAGTTCGCCGCAGGTCGGTCCCGGTCCCTCTACACCACCAGGGAAGCTATACTGGAGGTGAAGCCCTAGAACACCAGGGAAGCCATATGGGGGAGGTAGGGGGAAAGCACTAAACACTGGGGAACTAAGGGGGAGGGTGGGGGTCTCTTGACATCAGGGAACTGTATAGGGGAGAGATGACCACTAGACACCAGAGAACTTTATAAGAGAGAAAGGTGACCAGTAGACCATTATACTTGGTTTGTCTTTCTGAGACGGTAAGAAGTTACACTGCTCACCTCTACTTAAAGAGAAACTCCAACCAAGAATTGAACTTTATCCCAATCAGTAGCTGACACCCCCTTTTACATGAGAAATCTATTATTTTTCACAAACAGACCATCAGACTGATATTATGGTGAAACCCCTCCCACAAAAATTATGAGTACGTACTCCTGGCAGTTTCCTGTCTGTGAACCTTGTTGCATTGTGGGAAATAGCTTTTTACAGCTGTTTCCAACTGCCAAAAAACCATGCAGCAGCTACATCACCTGCCAACAGTAAAAATTTCACCATGTAATAAATGTCAGAATGTAAATCGGGGATTTAAACGATTTTACAATGGGCAAACACTGACTAAATTATTTATAAATAATTATTGTAAAAATTCAGCACTTTTTTATTACATTATTTTCACTCGAAAATCTTAAAATTTAAAACACATACAAATAAGAAGTACATTTCTCCCAGAGTAAAATGAGCCATAAATTAATGTTCTCCTATATTGCTGTAATGTTGAGTAAGTAGTAGAAATCTGACATTACTGACAAGTTTTGGTTTAGTCCATTTCTCTATAGGGGATTCTTAGCAGGGCCTTTATTCTTTATAAAGACTCTCTCTGAAAATGATTACGGTAATACAATTTAAAGATGCTGGCCAGCCTCCCTGCTCACTGCATTCTATTTTCGCAGTTGGTGGAAGCAATTGCCATTCACTAAGTGCTTTAAAAAATAAAGAAAACCCTGAGAACCCCCCCCCCCCCCCATGAGAAGATGGGCTAGTCCAAAATCTGTCGGTAATGTCAGATTCTTACTTCTTACTGTAAGTGACAGCAACATAGGAGAAAAGTAATTTATGGCTTATTCTACTCTAGGAGAAATGTACTTCTTATTTGTATGTGTTTTAAAATGTTAAGATTTTCGAGACCGTTCCTCTTTAAGCATATATATAGTTGTTAGGGCGCCTCCCTCCACCAGTGTTTTTCAGTACTGAATTCTTCAATGTTCTCTGTAAAGCACTGTAGTCGTTTTGTCCTACGCTCTATAAATATATACATGCGTGAAAGAACAGAAAACCAAACATGAAAAAAAGCTTCATCATCAATTATAATTTCCAGGTGAACTTTACCTCTCGCAATCCGCGCTCAGCCAGACGCGTCGCCGTCTCTTTAACAGATTCCGCGGCTGGAGTGAAATATTTTTTTTGCCATTCTTCTTCCAGGTTTGTTTTTGTGTAGCTGGCAAAATTGAAAAAGAGCCTGCTAAAGGCCGAAGCTTGGCACATAAATGCTTAGCGCACAGTTTTAAAACCATGTCATTAATCACAAATCTATTTATAAGCCATACCTGTGACACGCAATTTACTAGTGGAGGGTTCACCGCGATTCTTTACGCTGCTGAAATCTACCCTCAGAAGATCTCGTAGAGATGCCAGGCCGGGCCGCTGGGCGAGGCGGAGAGGACAACTTCTGCTGCATCGACACATACATCCTAGACGTTGGCATTGCTCCCTCTGTTTCCTTTGTGCATACAAATACTTCTGTTACTTCATTTTCTGGATCCGAGATAAACTTTTACTCATTGCATAATTGTGTTCCTTTCATATAGTTTATAGGGCATTCCTCAAACCAAATACTTTTTTTTTGTTTTAATACTCTAATTCCCTATAAACTAAACAAGTCTCGGCCACAGCTTCTCCAGAGTGCCTGGACACTCAAAGCCTTAGTAGCAAGGGCTTATGGGAGCTCAGTGTGGGCAGGAGGAGGAGGAGATTACTAGCCAGCCATTTCAGAGGCAGAGGGGAGGAGGAGAGGGGAGTGAAGTTTTTAGAGGCTGAGGGGAGGAGATGCAGATCAGCTTGCCTGTGTGTAAAAGACAAACACTTATATAGCGCTTTTCTCCTAGCAGACTCAAAGCGCCAGAGCTGCAGCCACTAGGACGCACTCTATAGGCAGTAGCAGCGTTAGGGAGACTTGCCTAAGGTCTCCTACTGAATAGGTGCTGGCCTACTGAACAGGCAGAGCCGAGATTCAAACCCTGGTCTCCCATGTCGGAGGCAGAGCTCTTAACCATTACACTATCCAGCCACCTGTGTAATGTGACAAACAGTACATGGCCGCTCTCATTGTATCACAGGAATAAATAATCATAAACTGTTGAAGCTGTTTGCAGCTAGATTTACTGTGTAAACCATCTAAACTTTAGATAAGATATATAAGCAAGTTACTTGTTATAGTTAGTTTTTCATCTCGGATCCGCTTTAAATGAGTAAAGGAACCTAAAAAGTTTAAGTGACGTTTTGTGGGTCATTTTTTTTTTAAATGCTTTCTTTGACTATCCTGTAAAATCACATCAAAATTGTCGCAATTACGATCTTTTGAAAAATTGGAATTGCAGCTATTTTGGATCGATTTTACTTCATTTTTTTAATTTAAATGTAAGTCAATGGAAGCGTTTTTTTTAAAAAGTGAAAACAACCCGTAAAATGCTCTCCGGCCGGTGTGCCAGGGCCCTAAGAGGGAAGACTCTGGACCCCACAGAGCCTTCCCGGTTCTCTCTTGTTCCAGCACTGTTCCACCTGTAGGCAGGGCTGGATTTGTACTTTCCAGCGCCACAGGCCTGCACTGTCTCATCGCACACCAGGAAGTTAGGAAGATGCACGGAGCTCTGCAATTCAGGCTGTATGTGCAGCAAAGCAGGATGGCTTCGGAGCAGGGGAGATTATTATTATTATTATGACATGTAGCCTTCCCAAATCATGCAGCCCTCCTGCTTTTTCAGAGCCCAAGGCCTTTTGGCCTTTCTAGAAACTTGGCCCAGCCTACAGGCAAGACTTGATTTATACATTTTCCACCCCTAGGCCAAGTGTGTTGCGGCTCCCATTCCAAGTGCAGCAATGCCCCTCCCATTCCATGTGCAGCCCCTCCCATTCCATGTACCGCTGCCGCTCTCTTTCATATACAGCTCCCGTGGACATCAGCTTCCCTTTTCATCTGCTGCCTACTCTTCCATATGTAAATGTCCAAGTGTGGTCTCCAGGCCGCACTCCCCTACAGCATAAACTGAGGTGCAAGGTCAGTCCGCCAGAGCACCAGATTGGACGACCAGTATAAAGTCCACAAGGACCAGCACACTTATGTTTTGGGTCTCACACTTATGGAACCTTTTAAAATGTTTAGATAGGGGATGCTCCTCCCAGTCCCACCCTTTCTTGATATTATTCATATGTTCGCCTATCCTCTTGTAGTAGAGTTCCCTTTTAGCGCGTGGTGTAACAGGGCAGACTGTGTGTATGGGTATTGTATCCTAACTTGTATATTTTTGCCTAAATAACCGAGCAGTATTTTTATGATTCTCTTTATGTCCAGCTCTCCTTTTATTTGTAATCTATAGTTTGTTCTAGAGGTGTAGGGTTTGGGTACCCCCACCTAAATTTAAGGTAGCAGCAGGAAGAAATATTAGTGGATGCTCTGGTGGATATAGTGTTTGTGTGCAAACAAATTCACGTTTATCGACTAGATTGTTATATATCAGTGCAGCGCCTCCTTTAGTATAATAGAACCTATTTATTGTCCAGTTGCCCCTTTGGGCTGCAGCTGCATAAGGCCTGGGCCTTCGTGGCCTCTTTAGAGATCCGGCCCTGCCTACAGGTCGAATACGTCTTTGGCCATAGTGCGCATTATGAATCCCCACACGCATGTGCACAGTACAGATGTGCCTGTCTTCGGGGACGCGAGTGCTTCTAAAATCTCCTGAAGGTGGGAAATGCAGATAAATAGGAATAGCACCCCCTGGAGGGAAGTGGCACAGTCCAAATAAAAAAAATATTGAGCAGCCAGCATCTCTGTATAGGTCCTTTCTATTTGCAAAACATTCTAAAATTTGCAGTAACGCAAAATCATGGGTACATAGTATCCAGGCGCCAGACGGTTTGGCCCAGGACAAGCCTAATGACGTCTCACCCTGCTGCCCATTAACTCCCCGGCGGCGCTAAATACTATTCCCCCTCTGATGGAATTCGGGGTCTGGCGATTGCCAGAGTCCCAAATTACCCTTACGCGGGGCGCGCAGCATAGCATTGATGCTATGACGGCGCCCAGCTGAACTGCTTTGCAAAATCATTGGTATCTCATCGAGCATCCCTAGCTGTGAGATGTTAAGTGGTCCCTAGTGGCCATGTGTGGTAATACAGCCATGTGTTCATTAACATCTATGAACAGCACCATCATCAATTCTTATACCCGACAAAACTGTTCCACAGTTTCTTTCACTCAAATCCAATACTGCATAATTTCTACAAATGTGTCTCCAAATGCTTCAAATATGATGAGCTTTATAAATATGGCAGGCTACTTCTGTTACTGGACTATGTACAGAAATCAGTGACAGGTAAATTGTGTACTCTTTATAAGCAGGCCCACCCACCTGTGTGGCTTCTTCCACCCGGACACTTCACTGAGGTTTGAAATGATTTCCAAATGACATATGATTGTTAAAAATGTCTATTGGTGACCAATGTTGTTTAAAAAAACTTTCAATCACTTACTAAAGTAGAATTAGACTTGGCGGGTTCACCCTCATCCTCACAGTGTCTCTGCCACAGAAGTGCCTGCTTCTCTTCTGCTGCTCAGCTACTGACACTCCCACCCCAACCACCCCATGTGACTACAGACACACCCTCTGCATTGGCACAGGGGGTGGGACTGAAGTACCCAGAAGTCTCTATTCTTGAACCATCCTTCTATAGATTAGTGATGGGAATTCCGGCTCTTCTAAGAGAATCGGCTCTTTTGGCTCGGCTCGCATTAAAGAGCCGGCTCGTATGGCTCTCAAACGGCTCTTCATTTAATATCATTAGAAGCCACTCAGACACGTAAGAAGAGCCCCGCCTCGTCTCCATGACAACTCCAGGCTGCTTCTCTGAGTGGGGCAATCCCTCCTGCTGCTGCTGCTCTGCTCCGCCCCATACACCGCTACAAGCTACAGGAGGAGGACTACATCTCCCGGCATGCCTCAATGCCCTTTATTACAGAGCAGAGCGCACTGGTGAGTGACTGACAGGCATCGGCTCTTTTTAAACTGAGCACCGGCTCTTGTCGTTCGCAGCAAAGAGCCGGCTCTTACAGCCGGCTCGTTCGCGAACGACCCATCACTAGTATAGATGCTCAGCAGGGAAAATACTGAGCTAGGAGCTACTGGGGTTCTTCCAGAGGGACCCACTTCTCGCTCTATCCCTCCAATAAAGGACCCCCTTCTTGAACCCAGAGTAGTGCAGCCGAGTAAAAAACCTGGTCTAGTACAAGGTCTGTGCTCCACTTCACTGATCCGCAGTGCTGCCACAAACCTCCGAACATCTCCAGAGTGTGACTGACTGTGACTTAAACTGCCCTCGGGACAACCTGCATGCACTGGTGGTGGGCAGTGGTGGGCCGAAATTTCACATAGGCGAAATTTCGCAACTACGCATCGTAATTGTAATGCAAAATTTCAGAGAAAATCGTAATTAATCTTTAACCAGTTCGGCCTATCTGGACGAGCTTTCTCGTCCAGATAGGCACTGCATCTTCCCCTGTGTGGTGCGCGCGATCTGGCGGGCGCCCGCGCGCGTACCCGCCGCCCCCCGCTAGCCCCCGATCAGTGAATGGGAATATAATTCCCATTCACCGATCTAACCTCCCCGCAGAAATACCGATGCTTTCTCTCCAGAGAGCGCGGTATTTCTGCCCCCAGGAAACAACTCCTCTGATCTTTAGTTCCTGGATGCGAAATCGTTCGCATCTAGGAATTTTTTCACTGTGGCCATCTTGTGGCCAAATAGTAAACTACACCCACATACATTTTTAATTAAAGAAAACTATTATTTTACATGTAAAACAAACAGTTTCCCTCCCACACCAAAAATTACCCACATACATTTTTTATTAAAAAAAAAATAAAAAAAAATACAATAAAAAAAAAACAAAAACAACATAAACAGTTACCCAAGGGTCTGAACTTTTTAAATATGCACGTCAAGAGAGTATGTTATTATATTATTTAAAATTATAAGCTTATAAATAGTGATGGACGCAAATTGAAAAAATGCACCTTTATTTCTAAATGAAATATCGGCACCATAAATTGTGATAGGGACATCGTTTAAACGGTGTAATAACCGGGACAGATGGGCATATAAAATACATGAGTTTTAATTACGGTAGCGTATATTAATTTCAAACTATAATGGCCTAAAACTGAGAAATAATGATATTTTTTTATTTCTTTCTTAATCTTCTTGTTAAAATGGATTTAGAAAAAAATAATTCTTAGCAAAATGTAGCACCCAAAGAAAGCCTAATTAGTGGCGGAAAAAACAAGATCTAGATCAATTCATTGTGATAAGTAGCAATAAAGTTATAGGCGAATGAATGGGAGGTGAACGTTGCTCGGATGCATGAGATTTTCGGACTGCGGCGCTGAACCGGTTAATGTAATAGTAGTATTTCAAAATTTCATGTAATTTTTCGCGTAATTTTAGCGAAATTTCACATCATTTTGTGTTGACCTTAGAGGTTAATAGCAAATCCCCCTTTCATGTTATTGCTACCAAAATAGCTACACATGTTCAGCAGAATAGTGGGTATAAGTCACAAAAATAATTTTTCAAAAAGACCTTGTAGTTTTTGAGAAACTCAATTTTAAAAATGCAAAGAAAAATATTTTTTAAACTGTCATTTTTCTACGTTTAAAACCCATTTTTTACTTGTATTTTTAAAATCGAGTTTCTCAAAAACTACAAGGTCTTTTTGCAAAAAATTTTTCTACTTGTACCCACAATTCTCCTTAACATATGTATCAATTTTCGTGTAAATAGCATGTATGGGGGCAGCAGGAAATTTCGCAAAATTTTATGCGAAATTAGGAATGACTGTAATGAATAGCAGAGATGCCGCCGCATGGGAAAGCGGCAGGGCAGCCATCTCCGCGTTCCAGCCGGCGGCTTCCGCTGCTGGTTCGCCTGGTCCTTCTATTGCACACAGGTCGAGAGCTACGCGCGCGCATGACAGGACCTTTATGCTAACAGAAGGGGAGTCAGCTGATCATGCCGATCAGCTGACTCCAGCTATCTTCCGGATTGGCTGAGTGACTGGGGCGGCGCTGTGGAGCTCCAGGTTCCAGGTGTTGAGACCAAGGACCTCACACCCAAGACTAGGAGATTGCTACATTGCTACTGTTATCTATTAGACTAGTTCCCAGGTGTTGAGACCAAGGTCCTCACACCCAAGACTAGGAGATTGCTACATTGCTACTGTTTATCTATTAGACTAGTTCCCAGGTGTTGAGACCAAGGACCTCACACCTAAGACTAGGATTGATATACATACTGTTAACTGTTTTGACCTCTGGCTTTCCTGACCACTCTCCTGCTTGCTGATTCGGTACCTCCACCTATCTGATTACCTATTGCCGACATTGCCTGAACCCGGATACCGAATCAGTCTTCCGTCTCTGTCCTTTATCTGTCTGTGTGTTGCCGACTTAGCTTGTCTGACCTTTCTGACTGTCACCCAACCCTTGGGTGATCAGCCTTACTGTACTATCTGTGACACTTGCTCTTCAGGTGTTCATCAGCTGCAAGCACAGGCTTATGGTTAATTGCTCCTCAGGTGGCCATCCTGAAGCTCGGTCAGTGGTCTCTATCCCTTAGGAGTCCACTGGCTTCAGTACAGTCTGATTCCTTGCCCTCAGGGAATCACTGGTTGCAGTACAGTCTGATTCCCTGCTCCTCAGGGAGTCCCTGGCTGCAGTCCAAGCATATCTCTCATTACACCAGTTATCACTCTTGCAGTCCAGTCAGTGGTCTCTGCCCCTCAGGTGTCCACTGGCTGCAGTACCATCCGATTCCCTGCTCCTCAGGGAATCCTCGGCTACAGTATTGTCTGTATTACCTCCATCGCAGGAGATCATCTTGCAGCGCAGTCAGTGGGAACCTGCCCCTCAGGAGTCCACTGGCTGCAGTGCAGTCTTATTCCCTGCTCCTCAGGGAATCCTTGCCTGCAGTAGTGTCTGTATCTCCCGCTTCTCGGGAGATAACTTCTCCGTTTACTGTTGCACCAAACACAATATCACATTAGGTGTCCTGTGTCTAGCTATACTAGTATTATTGGTGATTCTGCAGATCACCACATAATCAGGTATAGCATCTGTATTATTGGTGATACTGCAGATCACCAATAATCAGAACAAATCTGTGTTGCTGACACAAATCGTTACAATGACTATATGAAATCAAATGAATTTGCAAATCGTAATTACGTATAAGCGTAATTGCGAAAATTTACGTGAAATTTAACAAAATTGTAATTTGTTGATTACGATCATCACTAGGAGTGGGGGATGCACTGCGACATTACAAAACGTGGTAAGTGGGAAAGTAGCCTCAGATCCATCTTGGACTCATTATACCCCAGCATGATATTTCCCCCCACCCTCCATCTTCATGGCGCCCAAGGCAGGTGCCTCTACTGCCTCACCCATTCTTCTGCTGTCATGCTCTCCCCTGCCGCAGGATGCTGTGGGTGACATTGCTGGAGGGTTTTAAGTCGGTGACCAAGCGTTTCTAAAAAAGAAACAACAGATCAGAAAGCTGCCGCGAGCGCCGAGATGCTGTAACCGAATCTGCCCGGGCGTCTCTCGCGGCGTTGTGATTACATCAGTGAAACCGGAGAAGAAGAATCACACACAGGAATGAATGCGAGGGCTTGTGTCCGGAGTACAGGCTGCGCGTCGGGTTACCGCGAGGACCACACAGGCCTCTTTGTGCATCCCAGCATAAGTCACCCCCATCCATGGCTGCTGTAAAAACCAAGGGTTTAAAATAGAATCACAAAGGTCCGTCTGTGCAAATTCATCCTGAACTTTCCTCCACTGCTCCACCCGGTCGTTAAAGACACCTATTTCACGTGTGTATTCTCGTTACACAGCAACAACGTTTTCGGACTAAATGCAGTCTACAGGAGGTTTTGAATCAGGGTGATACCATTTATTGGCCGACTTAAAGGGGCACTATGGTGAAAAATTTTACAATTTAAATTATGTGCAAACATAGACACATAAGTACGTTTTTTCCAGAGTAAAATGAGCCATAAATTACTTTTCTCCTGTGATGTTGTCACTTACAGTAGGTAGTAGAAATCTGACAGAAGCGACAGGTTTTGGACTAGTCCATCTCTTCATGGGGATTCTCAGGGATATATTTATTTTCATAAGCACTTAGTGAATGGCAGTTGCTCTGTCCAATTGCCAAAAAGCTGTAGCGAGCAGGGAAGCTGGCCAGCATCATTGTTTAAATCCTTTTTAGGGAGTGTCTTTATAAAGAATAAAAACCTTGCTGAGAATCCCCCATGAGGAGATGGGCTAGTCCAAAACCTGTCGGTTCTGTCAGATTTCTACTGTAAGTCACAGCAACATAGGAGAAAAGTAATTTATGGCTCATTTTACTCTGGAAAAAAAAAACGTACTTCTTAATTGTAAATGTTTACATATATTTTACATTTTAAGATTTTTGCAACAGAGGTCCTTTAAAGTGGACCTGAACTCTTGCACACGACTCGAGAAAAACAGAGAGAAATGCTTCCTATGTTTTTTTAGACAGAAGAGCATGTCTAATTCCCCCTCATCTTCAAGAAATCACAGGTATAATGTGATCTCTCAGCTGTGACAGCAAAGAAAAACTGCAGTCCTCGGCAGACACAGCTAATATGTAAACACAGAATGTTAACCCTTTGCTTCCATGAAAGCAGGAAGGGATTATATTGAGAGCTCCTCTGACAAGACAATCTACTCTGTACATCGCTGTGGAAAATGTTGGTGCTGTATAAATACTAAATAATATTAATAAATAGACAGGCTGCAGATGTATTGCAGGAGTTCTGTACCCCCTTCCCCCAGGCATGCATCTGCTTATGTACATACATTCCAATGCCACTCCCACTATGGCCTCGATTCATTAAAGCAGTGCGATAAAAAAAATCTGTGAGGGAAAATACCACATTCGGTATTTTAGACCTTTGTGTGCTAATACATAAAGATTTTCACAGCTGCCTTTGAAGTTCGGTAAATTACCACAGCCCATTGAGCGGTACAGAAGTGTGGCGATATCTCTCTTTTGTTACAAGCTGTAATTACGGTTCCCTGCACAGACTTGCAGAGACTTCGGCTCCCTGCACAGATGACTCACAAAGACTTTGGCTCCCTGCACAGATGACTCACACAGACTTTGGCTTCCTGCACAGATGACTCACACAGACTTTGGCTCCCTGCACAGATGACTCACAAAGACTTTGGCTCCCTGCACAGATGACTCACACAGAGTTCGGCTCCCTGCACAGATGACTCACAAAGACTTCGGCTCCCTGCACAGATGACTCACACAGAGTTCGGCTCCCTGCACAGATGACTCACACAGACTTCGGCTCCCTGCACAGATGACTCACACAGACTTTGGCTCCCTGCACAGATGACTCACACAGACTTTGTTTCCCTGCACAGATGATTCACCCAGACTTCGGCTCCCTGCACAGATGACTCACACAGACTGCAGCTCCCTGCACAGATGACTCACATAGACTTCGGCTCCCTGCACAGATGACTCACACAGACTTCAGCTCCCTGCACAGATGACTCACACAGACTTCGGCTCCCTGCACAGATGACTCACACAGACTTCAGCTCCCTGCACAGATGACTCACACAAACTTCGGCTCCCTACACAGACAACTCACACAGACTTCGGCTCCCTGCTCAGACTTTCGGCTCCTTGCACTTTGCATTGTTAAGACCTCACTAGAGGTGTCGGTAACGTGTTAAGATCTCACCAGAGGTGTCGGTAATTATCGTCTGGCTTACCGCTTGTTGAAGGCTTTATGAATTGACATTTGCTGACAATAAACTGACATGTGTTGGAGGTAACTACAGCCAAGTCGGTAATTTTCCTCACTGCTTGGTAATTTCAGTTTTTCATGTGGTAACAGCCTTTATGAATTGACACATTGCTAAGTGCGCGGGAATCTCTGCTGTTTTCAGCATTACAGCATGCGGTAATTCTTTATGAATTGAGGCCATTGTCTGTTGTGGAGAAAATAATGCTAGGTAGTGATAAGAAGTCTGCTGTCTGCGCTGCAGTGGCACCTAATGGTCAGAAGGGGGCAACACTGCAGTGTGTGTAAACAGTGGGCTGGCTGAAACAGGAAATGGTCGCCAGGGCCACTAGTAACAGTGGGGCCCAAGATAAAAATTAACCCAGAGACCCTCCAACAGACACCCCCCGACCAAAAAGCGGCATTAGGGGCCCATTGTAGCAGCCAGATTTCCCTAATGGGCCCTTTGGCAGTGTTTCGTCTCATCATCTGCCCACCAGCACAGGTGAGACACTACTCTGCCAAAGACTCTGTAGAAGCCCCAGGGAGCAACAGTTAAGGGAGGATAAACCTTGGGGGCCCCTACAGGCTCTGGGGCCCTGTGGCGATTGCCCCCTTTGCCTCTACGGTGGCCTGATGGTCGCCTGTTATACAACCTGTGTCTACAAATACAGAGTGCCCTAATTTCCATTTATTAAGACTTTTAACATTAGAGCCCCATTGTCCCCGTCACTGGTTTTCATCATAAATAATGGCAAAGGGGACTCAGATATCGGCAGGTTTGTATTGGGGGGGGGGTTAAGGTCAGGCATGGGTGGGGGGTCGGTTAGGGTTAGGCATCGTTGAGGGGGGGGGGGGCAGTTACGGTGAGGCCTCGGTCAGGGGGGAGGGTTTGCCAAGTTTTAGGCATCAGTAGAGGGAGAGCTCCAGGTGAGACTAGGGTTAGGTTTAGCAATAGTAAAATATCCCAAAAACATACTGATATTTTACTATCAGAACTACTACTGCCCAATAGCAGAATATCGTTAATTTTACCGATATTCTGCCAGCAGCTATTTCTGCTGCCCCAATTTCAATGACGCCTATTTTGCATGTACCCGGACTGGCTGCTGGAAGCACTAGACCCCCAGTACCTGTAGGAGGAGCTGGGATGGAGCGGGCACCAGGATATCCTGTAGGGTGATACCTGCATGCGCCTCAAGTCTTGGCTACAAGCACCCTCTGGCACTTTATTTGGTGTGAGGAAGCAGACTCAGACCCATGAAACACATTGGCAGTGCAAAATAAAGTTCATTTATTATATGGATTTTGTCTTCATTGAGGTTAGCCATCTCATTTATTTGTTTTTTTACTCAGTTTTATGGTGTCCTCTGACCCTTTTGGGGCTCTGCCATCATCAGGACCAGTGGTAATTTTTAGAGTGTGACCGCATTCAGTTTGCCCTGGACACTCAAGTGGAGTTGGGTTATACATCTCTACCTGCCTATCATGGCCAGATTTCAGGCAAGGCCACATAGGCCATGGCCTAGGGCACCAGGAAAGTAAGGAGCGGGCTGTGGCCAGTAGGGTGGTAATAGCAGTTAGCCTACCGAACATTTATCCTGCTACACAGTTTGCACATAGCGGTGGGTGACTACTAACAGCCGGATTTGGACCTCGGGGGAAGAAGGGGGCAGTGAATAGACACTTACATTGATGTCTGCCTGTCACTCACCAAATATGCTGCCTGCCAAGAAGTTTACAATATAATCCCTGCCATCATGTCACTAACTGTCCTTAGAGGAGCTTATAATGTTATCCTTGCCATCAATTCAATAACTGTCCTCAGATGAGCCTACAATCTAATCTCTGCCGTGTTGGGGGTGGGTGGGGGGAGGTAGGATGCTGCTGCTCGGGGGCAGCTGGTGAAGGTGGAAAAAATACAAATCTGGCCCTGCTGCCTATAGTGGTTGGTTGCTGCTCTTGCAACCTTCCTTTGTAAATACCACACTACTATTTTGATCCTTGTGTGACATATTACGCTATTGTGGCTCCCATTCTCTCTGTGCTTTTTTTTTGCAGGGTGTCTATTCACCCTCCTTTCCTATAGTTTCCTTATATTCTGGCATCTCACTTGGGTTACGGCCTTTTTTCCATTTTCCTTTGACCTTGTTTATAGGTTAATTTACTGTTTTAAAGAGACTCCGTAACAAAAATTGCATCCTGTTTTTTATCATCCTACAAGTTCCAAAAGCTATTCTAATGTGTTCTGGCTTACTGCAGCACTTTCTGCTATCACAGTCTCTGTAATAAATCAATGTATCTTTCCCCTGTCAGACTTGTCGGCCTGTGTCTGGAAGGCTGCCAAGTTCTTCAGTGTTGTGGTTCTGCTATGAATTCCCCCTTCCAGGCCCCTCTATGCACACTGCCTGTGTATTATTTAGATTAGAGCAGCTTCTCTCTTCTCTTTTACAAGCTAGATAAATCGTCCTCTGAGCTGGCTGGGTTTTCACCTACTGAAGAATTACAGACAAGGGCAAAGCTGTTTGCAGCAAGAAACGAGCAGCCTGAAACTTCAGTGCATGAGAACTGCAGGGAGAAAGAAACACACAAATGATCTCTTGAGATTCAAAAGGAAGGCTGTATACAGCCTGCTTGTGTATGGATGTATTTTCTATGTGTGGACATACTGTACATCAACCTACTTCCTGTTTTGGTGGCCATTTTGTTTGTTTATAAACAAACTTTTTAAAACTGTTTTTAACCACTTTTAATGCGGCGGGGAGCGGCAAAATTGTGACAGAGGGTAATAGGAGATGTCCCCTAACGCACTGGTATGTTTACTTTTGTGCGATTTTAACAATACAGATTCTCTTTAATATAATACATAGTATAATGCTTATATTTACACTGCAATAAAAACATGCACCGCCGGCGGTGTCCTCTCTCCTTTCAAAGCGGGGTGACGCCCGCGGAGCTAGCGGGACTGTCCTGAGGGGAGCCGACCTTCCCTGCTGCATGCACCTGCCTTTCATACTGGGGATAAGTATCTTCTTTATTTCTTGCACTCCACATTTCTCTCATGCACGCTACGTATAGGCTGCTCTGCTGTTTCCATTCCATTGCAGCCCTTTGCACTTTATAGTTATATCATGAAGATTATTATTAGCACATTGTTATTTATATGATTGTTTTGTATATGTGTCACATGCTTTTTTGCACAATATTGATTACTGAACCCGGGTTCAAGCATTTGTGGGCTCTTCATTGATGCTCACTATGCTGACATTATTATGTGGAATTTAATCTGCTGGTAGTATTGCTAGATCCAGCTCTTTGCAGGTGCACCTTTATATTCCTTATTTATTCAGTACATACAGTATACTGTATTATTGATAAGTTGTTATTTACTTGCAGCAGGTTTGTTCTTGCCGTTTTTACTTGATTTTAACAACATGAGAATCTCATTGTGTCCATACCTTTGATGTATTGTATTAAATAAACTTTTTGAACATTTCTCTAGTGGTGCTTGTCATGTGGGCTTTTTTTTTCTCTTCCTTATCGTGTACATTAGGTTCTAAAAGCGGTGCAAATGTTTTGCAGGCTTCTAGACCCTTAAAGTGGGAAAAAATCATACCGCAGAAAGATCTGCAGCAGCCCCTGCACTTACTCACCTCCCTGGGATCCAGCGCTGCAGTTCTCCCTCCGACCTCTGGGAGGCGCTGTAACCCTGTAGTGAGATTGCCGTCTGTTGTCATAATGACAAATGGCGATCTCACCTTAGGGAGGTGAGTTAAAGAGAACCCGAGATGGGGTTCTGACAATGATATCTGCACACAGAGGCTGGGTCTGCTTATATTGCCCAGCCTCTGTTGCTATCTCAATCCCCCCTAAGTTCCCCCTGTGCTCTGCTATGCCCTCATAAATCACAGCCGCGCTGACGACACGCAGCGGGCTGTGTTTACCTCTGTACTGTCACTCTGCATGCTCCCCCGCCTCCTGCATAGCTCCGGTCCCCGCCCGCGTCCCTTCCCTCCCTGCTGATTGGAGGGAAGGGACGCAGGCGGGGCCCGAAGCTATGCAGGAGACGGGAGGAGCGGCGAGAGTGACAGTACAGAGGTAAACACAGCCCACTGCGACACGCTGCGTGTTGACAGCGTGGCTGTGATTTATGGGGACAGAAGAGCACAGGGGGAACTTAGGGGGGATTAAGATAGCAACAGAGACTGGGCAATATAAGCAGACCCAGCCTCTGTGTGCAGATAGCATTGTCAGAACCCCACCTCGGGTTCTCTTTCGAACCGAGAACAGGAACAGGAATGGATGCTGGCGTCTGGAACCCGTGGGAGGTGAGTTAAAATTCCCTCTGTGCACTACGCTCTGTACAGTCCTGCCTGCAGCTACCACTAGTCATGCTTGGGGTTAATGCTCCTGGCTTGTTTTTCTACCCCAAGCCTGACCGGGGATGACCGCCAAGGAGGTTAGAAGAACGCTTTGAACTGCAAACTGAAACATACTGTATCTGTAAAGCTCTTGTCAGATATGTTCCAGAGGTCCACGTGTGGTAAGCGTCCATCGGTGGTCTCCAGGAGGACATGGGAAGCCTCTGGAAGATCAGAATGCTTCCCTCTTTGTAGGTAAGTATCGTTTTCTTTACCATTCTCGTCACGTACACTTTAAGGACTCATTCACATTTTGGTAATGCGGGCCGCCGTGCTTCCTTTCTCTGTATCCCTACAGAGCAACGAATCAGAAGACTGCATTGTTCCACTTGTTAACGCGATGATGCAGTGGATGATCTCATTATTTACTGTTGCGAAGCGATATTATTAGAAGATCGTGTACTGCGGTAGCAGAAGTTCAATGTGAGGACAGCGCTGGGAAACAGGAAATCCCTGCTCTATTGTTCAATATCAGATTTCTGGAATAAAATAAGCTGACAGACTGCAGCAAGTGACAGCGCGGCGCGGCCATCTGCTCCCACCGCACCGTCCGCAACCTGATGACCATTCATTCTTCTTCTAACTTTCTTTACTTTTTTATTTTTTTAAGACAAATTTAAAAAACAGTCTAGCGTCACCCGTTTTGCTCCCACCCTCCTTTTTTTGTCATTGGGCTGTTACAGGGGTGCGTTTAACGTTTGCGATCACGCGAAAGTGGTACAAAGGACGCAGCTTCAGCGCAATAAAAGATTCACACAGAACGAGTGCTAGCAGGGAGTCTAATTGGAAAGGGCAAAAGGATCGGGCCTGGTGCCACTGTCGGCATTCTGTTTTGCTGCATTATTGATGTGACAGGACACACAGATACCGCTAAGAGATGACACACTGTGTTTAAAGCGCCTTCCATACTCAAAATCGCGAAGTACGGTATGGCGAGCAAGCGAGGGGGAGAATAATATTAATTTGCTAGAAAGAAAATAAAGTAATATTTAAAAGTTTTAAATAACAGTTGCATTCCCTGCTTGTTAGTAACATGGTTGTTTTCAACCTGCTCTTGGTTCGTATACGTAAAGAAGAAGAACTAGAATGGTGGAACAAGAGATTTTTGCTTACTTTAAAGAGACTCCGAGCACCTCTCATGGGTATGCCTTTAAGACTCTGACCAGTACTGAAAAGTACTTAAAGATGCATACCTTTGTGTAGCTTGTGCTTTCCTCTTTCATTTGATGCCCGAATCACCGTTCTACTCCAAATAGTTTTCGTTCCATTTCAATTTAAAAATCGCGGCTGCCATCTTGACTATGTTATAACTTCCGGGTCACTCCTGTCTTCTCTGTTAGAGAAGTGCATCACTCAATGAAGCAGGAAGAAGAAGTGACACGCATGGCTATTGCAAGAGGCTCCTCCAGACGGGTTATAGTATCTAACTTTTTTTTTTTTAAAGTTAGATACTTACCTAAGGAGAGGGAGGCTCTGGGTCCCATAGAGCATTCCCTCTCCTCTCTCGGTGCCCGCTGCTGTCCTGGCTCCCCCGTAGCGGTATTCAGGGCCGGGCCGAGGCATAGGCTGGAGAGGCTCCAGCCTCAGGGCGCAGAATTCATTCAGCTGTCATTCCTAATTGTGTTTGTAGCAGAAAGAAATAAGAAAAGGGGATACATAGCAGTGACTGCAAGCCAGATAACTAGAGATTAAGGTGTCGGGGGCCCTGGGGTGCCTATTAGTCTAATAGCAGTCAGTGTGTGACGGCCTGGGTGGAGGGATGGAGGGGCGCACTTTGGTGTCTAAGCCTTGGGTGCTGGAGGACCTTGTCCCGGCTCTGGCGGTATTCGACCGTTTCGGTAAAATACCGCTGTCTCCCGGCCAAAGGGAGGCTTCGGAAATGCTTCGGGAGCCCGAGTGCTCTCAAAGACGGGCTGCGATAACACTGCGCACGCGTGCGCCCTCTATGACGCACTCGGGTGTGCGCCGCCTGACTTCGGGAGGACTTGGCTCCCGAAGACTTCCGAAGTCCCCTCGGCGGGGGATGCGAATGGAGGAGCCTGCACAGCACCGGGGACACAAGGAGAGGAGAGGGATGGCTCATTAGGACCGAGCCTTCCCTCTCCTTAGGTGAGTATCTGACTTTTTTTTTTTCTAATGTCAGTACAAATACAGCTGCTCTGTGAGGGCCTCAGAGGTTGTCTAAGAGAATATTGGGAGCAACAACACCGTGAAGTCCAAAGAACACACAAGACAGGTCAGGGATCAAGTTATTGAGAAATTTAAAGCAGGCTTAGGCTACAAAAAGATTTCCAAAGCCTTGAACATCCCACGGAGCACTGTTCAAGCGATCATTCAGAAATGGAAGGAGTATGGCACAATTGTAAACCTACCAAGACAAGGCCATCCACCTAAACTCACAGGCCGAACAAGGAGAGTGCTGATCAGAAATAGAGATGGGCCGAACCTCTGATTTTAGGTTCGCGAACCTTCGCGGAAGGTTCGGTTCGCGGAAAAGTTCGCAAACCGCAATAGACTTCAATGGGGATGCGAACTTTGAAAAATAGAAAAAATTATGCTGGCCACAAAAGTGATGGAAAAGATGTTTCAAGGGGTCTAACACCTGGAGGGGGGCATGGCGGAGTGGGATACATGCCCAAAGTCCCGGGGGAAAATCTGGATGTGACGCAAAGCAGCGTTTTAAGGACAGAAATCACATTGAATGCTAAATTGCAGGCCTAAAGTGCTTTAAAACATCTTGCATGTGTATACATCAATCAGGGAGTGTAATTAGAGTACTGCTTCACACTGACACACCAAACTCACTGTGTAACGCACTGCAAACAACTGTTTGCGTAGTGACAGCCGTGCTGGACTGGTGCGCACCGTGGCGAGAGTGTAGGCCTTGGCGGTTTTCAAGCCCATATGGTCTCTGGGTTCACACAACACAACAGGTAGTTAGATGCAGTGAGGTGGGTTCACTGAACAGTAAAGGTAGTTATATGCAGTGAGGTAGGTTCACTGAACACAACAGGTAGTTAGATGCAGTGAGGTGGGTCCACTGAACAGTAAAGGTAGTTATATGCAGTGAGGTGGGTTCACTCAACACAACAGGTAGTTAGATGCAGTGAGGTGGGTTCACTGAACAGTAAAGGTAGTTAGATGCAGTGAGGTGGGTTCACTGAACAGTAAAGGTAGTTAGATGCAGTGAGCTGGGTTCACTGAACACAACAGGTAGTTAGATACAGTGAGGTGGGTTCACTGAACAGTAAAGGTAGTTAGATGCAGTGAGCTGGGTTCACTGAACACAACAGGTAGTTAGATGCAGTGAGGTGGGTTCACTGAACAGTAAAGGTACTTAGATGCAGTGAGCTGGGTTCACTGAACACAACAGGTAGTTAGATGCAGTGAGGTGGGTTCACTGAACACAACAGGTAGTTATATGCAGTGAGCTGGGTGCACTCAACACAACAGGTACTTAGATGCAGTGAGCTGGGTTCACTGAACACAACAGGTAGTTAGATGCAGTGAGGTGAGTTCACTCAACAGTAAAGGTAGTTATATGCAGTGAGGTGGGTTCACTTAACACAACAGCTAGGTATATGCAGTGAGGTGGGTTCACTGAACACAACAGGTAGTTAGATGCAGTGAGCTGGGTTCACTCAACACAAAGCTAGGTATATGCAGTGATGAGGTGGGTTAAGTAAACACAACAGGTACTGGGTATATGCAGTACTGGGTAGTACAATGTGCAGCTCCCTGTCACACACACAGGTAGTCACTGAATGTGCTGGGCTGCTGGCAGTGGCACACACACTATGAATTAGCAAGGCTGTGCATGCAACAAAAGTGTCAGTTTTACACACAAGAAAAAAAAAAAAGTACAGCATGAGCTCTGAAAAGAGCTGTTGAGGGGTGCTATAAAAGCAATAATAATCAGCCAGGAGCAAGCTAAGTGTAACGATTGGTGTCAGCACCCAGAGAGAATCTGATTGTTGATGATCTGCAGAATCATCAACAATACAGATGTATACCTGATTATGGATGATCTGCAGAATCACCAATAATACAAGTATGACTAACCTCTGGACACCTAATGAGTAAAGTGCTAGATGAACTGAAGGCTATCTCCCGAGGAGCGGGAGATGTAAACGGCTCGGCCAAGAGCCACCTGAGGGGCAGGTGGCCCTGGGCAGTGCAGAAACTATCTCCTAGATAGTAAGGACCTGGTAACCAGGGATAAGGATATCAGATGGTAAACTGTACTGCAGCCAGGGTAAGAGACCACTGGCTGCTAACAGGCCGGACTCTCTAAGGGGCGGGAGTCCTGGTTGCAGCTGACACCTGGTGGAATGGTTTTACTGCTAGTACAGTTAGATTGAGCACTCAGGGAGAGTGACAGCTTGGATGGTCGGGCAGGCCAGGTCGGCAACACACGAGCAGATCAGGTACAGAAATAGAGAGACTGATTCGGTAACCGGGTACAAGCAGGGTCTGGCAACAGGTGGGCAGATATGCAGAGGTACCGAATCAGAAAGCAAGAGAAAGGTCGACAGAGCAAAAGGTCATAACATATAAGTACAACAAAATCCTAGACGGGGGTGTGAGTTCCTTGGTCTCGACACCCTGGAACTAGTCTAGAGTATAACACAGTAATAGCACAGTGTTCCTAAGCTTGAGTGTGTGGTCCTTGGTCACAACACCCTGGAACTGGTCTAAAGTATAACACAGCAATGACACAGTATCCCTAAGCTTGGGTGTGAGGTCCTTGGTCACAACACCCTGGAACTGGTCTAAAGTATAACACAGCAATGACACAGTATCCCTAAGCTTGGGTGTGAGGTCCGTGGTCACAACACCCTGGAACTGGTCTAAAGTATAACACAGCAATGGCACAGTATCCCTAAGCTTGGGTGTGAGGTCCGTGGTCACAACACCCTGGAACTGGTCTAACATATAACACAAATGTAATCTGGCTAAGTGTGATCTTCCAGGTCCTCCTGGTTCTAACACACTGTGGGATCTGACTGGTCTGAGTGCTCACACGTTAGTATTCGCAACGGCAGACAACCAGCAACTGACAGGCAAGAAGTATATATAGTGCAGCGCTCCTAGCGCCGCCCAGTCCCACTCAGCCAATCACCCACTGCGCTGTGATCAGCTGATCGTCCTGATCAGCTGATCCCTCTCTTATTGGCATAAAGGTCCAGCCTCCTAGCGCGCGCGCGCGTAGCTCTCCATCTGTGTGCACTACTAGGCTCAGACAAACCAGACGCATGCTGCTGTGCGGAAACCGCCAGTCTGAACGCGGAGACAGCCGCCCAGCTGTCAGACCGCGCGGCGGTGTTTCCGCAATCCATTACACTAAGCAGCCAAGAACCTAACTAATATGTCCCTAGGAGAACAATCTGCAGCAGCTGTCCCTAGTCTGTCTCTAGCAGGCACACGAGTGAGTGTATTGGCCAGCGAACCTGCCTTATATAAGGGGGGGTGGGGCTCCAGGGCTTAGTGTAGCCTGAATGGCTACAATATGCGTGCTGACTGTGATGCAGAGGGTCAAAGTTGACCCTCATAGTGCATTATGGGGCGAATCGAACTTCCGCAAAAGTTCACCTGGTCCAAGCGAACGCGAACCACCAAAGTTCGCCTGGAACCGTTCGCCGGCGAACCGTTCGGCCCATCTCTAATCAGAAATGCAGTCAAGAGGCCCATGGTGACTCTGGACGAGCTGCAGAGATCTACAGCTCAAGTGGGAGACTCTGTCCATGGGACAAGTATTAGTCATGCACTGTACAAAGTTGGCCTTTATGGAAGAGTGGCAAGAAGAAAGGCATTGTTAACAGAAAGCATAAGAAGTCCCGTTTGGAGTTTGCCACAAGCCATGTGGGGGACACAGCAACCATGTGGAAGAAGGTGCTCTGGTCAGATGAGACCAAAATGGAACTTTTTGGCCAAAATGCAAAACGCTATGTGTGGCAGAAAACTAACACTGCACATCACTCTGAACACACCATCCCCACTGTCAAATATGGTGGTGGCAGCATCATGCTCGGGGGGTGCATCTCTTCAGCAGGGACAGGGAAGCTGGTCAGAGTTGATGGGAAGATGGATGGAGCCAAATACAGGGCAAACTTGGAAAAAACCTCTTGGAGACTGCAAAAGACTTGAGACCGGGGCGGAGGTTCACCTTCCACCTGGACAATGATCTTAAACATAAAGCCAGGGCAACAATGGAATGGTTTAAAACAAAATATATCTATGTGTTAGAATGGCCCAGTCAAAGTCCAGATCTAAATCCAATCGAGAATCTGTGGCAAGATTGAAAACTGCTGTTCACAAACGCTGTCCATCTAATCTGACTGAGCTGGGGCTGTTTAGCAAAGAAGAATGGGCAAGGATTTCGGTCTGTGCAAAGCTGGTAGACACATACCCTAAAAGACTGGCAGCTGTAATTGCAGCAAAAGGTGATTCTACAAAGTATTGACTCAGGGGGCCGAATAATTACACACGCCCCATTTTGCAGTTATTGATTTGTAAAAAATGTTTGGAATGATGTATGATTTTCAATACACTTCTCACATGTACACCACTTTGTATTAGTCTTTCAGGTGGAATTCCAATAAAATTGATGCATGTTTGGGGCAGTGATGTGCAAAATGTGGAAAAATCCAAGGGGGCTGAATACTTTTGCAACCCACTGTATATTTTGATTAATAGAATAGTTTCCTTTAAGACCATAAATAACTGATCACAGTCGCTGCACAAATGTAACCACAAAGTTTTGGCTAAACCCTGTGGCCAGGTGCAGATCTCCGAGTACCGGTAATGTAACGCATTAGGGGAGATTAATGGTTAATCCGTGCCTGGGTTTCAGGACTCCTTGTGAAATGTCTTCAGTGTCAGGTTGCCCAATGAATGATGCATGGATTAGCGATGTTCACATCACTCAGCAGCCAGGGAAAGGTCGAGTAGAACCTGATTAGTATTGTCTGTATCAGTGTCACCAGTTACCAGCTAAATTACTTGCTACAGCCAGAGCAATAATGGATCAAGAGGAAGGATTAGAAAGGGGCAGCCGCCATGCCAAACAGCTCTTCAGGAACAAACTAAAAAAAATACCCCCCCCCCCCCCCAAAAAAAAACTAAACAAAAAGAAAAAAAAACACACCTTACTGGCATATTTTACTGGCCACACCATCATCACTGCCACTCATGTCACACCTTACTGTACCCATACACTATGCCTCATATATTACTGGCCACACCATCATCACTGCCCTTCATGTCACACCTTACTGTACCCATACACTATGCCTCATATATTACTGGCCACACCATCATCACTGCCCCTCATGTCACACCTTACTGTACCCAACACTATGCCTCATATATTACTGGCCACACCATCATCACTGCTCCTCATGTCACACCTTACTGTACCCATACACTATGCCTCATATATTACTGGCCACACCATCATCACTGCCCCTCATGTCACACCTTACTGTACCCATACACTATGCCTCATATATTACTGGCCACACCATCATCACTGCCCCTCATTAGAGATGGGCCGAACGGTTCGCCGGCGAACGGTTCCACGCGAACTTCGGTGGTTCACGTTCGCGTCCCGCTGGCGAACCTTTGCGGAAGTTCGGTTCGCCCCATAATGCACCTTGAGGGTCAACTTTGACCCTCTACATCACAGTCAGCAGGCCCAGTGTAGCCAATTAGGCTACATTAGCCCCTGGAGCCCCCCCCCCCCTTATATAAGGCAGGCAGCGGCGGCCATTACGGTCACTCGTGTGCTGCCTGCGTTAGTGAGAGTAGGGCGAGCTGCTGCAGACTGTCTCTCAGGGAAAGATTAGTTAGGCTTAACTTGTTCCTGGCTGGCTGCATACCTGTTCTGTGAACCCACCACTGCATACCTGTACTGTGAACCCACCACTGCATACCTTGTCAGTGAACCTGCCACTGCATACCTGTTCTGTGAACCCATCACTGCATACCTGTTCAGTGAACCTGCCACTGCATACCTGTGCTGTGAACCCACCACTGCATACCTGTTCTGTGAACCTACCACTGCATACCTGTGCTGTGAACCCATCACTGCATACCTGTTCAGTGAACCTGCCACTGCATACCTGTGCTGTGAACCCATCACTGCATGCCTGTTCAGTGAACCTGCCACTGCATACCTGTGCTGTGAACCCACCACTGCATATCTGTTCTGTGAACCCACCACTGCATACCTGTGCTGTGAACCCACCACTGCATACCTGTGCTGTGAACCCACCACTGCATACCTGTTCTGTGAACCCACCACTGCATACCTGTTCTGTGAACCCACCACTGCATACCTGTTCTGTGAACCCACCACTGCATACCTGTTCAGTGAACCCACCACTGCATACCTGTTGTGTTCAGTGAACCCGCCACTGCATACCTGTTGTGTTCAGTGAACCCGCCGCTGCATACCTGTTGTGTTCAGTGAACCTGCTACTGTATACCTGTACTGTTCAGTGAACCCGCCACTGCATACCTGTTCTGTTCAGTGAACCTGCCACTGTATACCTGTACTGTTCAGTGAACCCGCCACTGCATACCTGTTGTGTTCAGTGAACCCACCACTGCATACCTGTTCAGTGAACCCACCACTGCATACCTGTTGTGTTCAGTGAACCCGCCACTGCATACCTGTTCTGTTCAGTGGACCCGCCACTGTATACCTGTTCAGTGAACCCACCACTGCATACCTGTTGTGTTCAGTGAACCTGCCACTGCATACCTGTTCTGTGAACCCGCCACTGCATACCTGTTGTGTTCAGTGAACCTGCCACTGTATACCTGTACTGTTCAGTGAACCCGCCACTGCATACCTGTTCAGTGAACCCGCCACTGCATACCTGTTGTGTTCAGTGAACCCGCCACTGCATACCTGTTGTGTTCAGTGAACCCGCCACTGTATACCTGTACTGTTCAGTGAACCCGCCACTGCATACCTGTTGTGTTCAGTGAACCCGCCACTGTATACCTGTACTGTTCAGTGAACCCGCCACTGCATACCTGTTCAGTGAACCTGCCACTGCATACCTGTTGTGTTCAGTGAACCCGCCACTGCATACCTGTTGTGTTCAGTGAACCCGCCACTGCATACCTGTTGTGTTCAGTGAACCTGCCACTGTATACCTGTACTGTTCAGTGAACCCGTCACTGCATACCTGTTGTGTTCAGTGAACCCACCACTGCATACCTGTTCAGTGAACCCACCACTGCATACCTGTTGTGTTCAGTGAACCCGCCACTGCATACCTGTTCTGTTCAGTGGACCCGCCACTGTATACCTGTTCAGTGAACCCACCACTGCATACCTGTTGTGTTCAGTGAACCTGCCACTGCATACCTGTTCTGTGAACCCGCCACTGTATACCTGTTCTGTTCATTGAACCCGCCACTGTATACCTGTTCAGTGAACCCGCCACTGCATACCTGTTGTGTTCAGTGAACCCGCCACTGTATACCTGTACTGTTCAGTGAACCCGCCACTGCATACCTGTTCAGTGAACCCGCCACTGCATTCCTGTTGTGTTCAGTGAACCCGCCACTGCATACCTGTTGAGTTCAGTGAACCCACCGCATCAGTGCGCATACCTGTGCAGTTAAGTGAACCCACCTACCTACGTGAGTGCACGCAGTGTGATATACCACTCCTTGCATACCCGATATGGACAAAACAGGTAGAGGAAGAGGTAGTGCCAGAGCCAGAGGAAGGCCACCCGGCAGGTCTGCGCGAGGTCGTGTAAATGTAATTTCGTGTGGACCTGGCCCACAGTACAGTGCTCGGAAGAAGGCACATCCCATCACCTCCCAAGATTGTCAGGACGTGGTTGAGTATTTAGCGACACAGAACACCTCATCTTGCTCAGCCACCAGCGCTACTACTAGCACCACTTCCGCTGCATTTGACACTTCGCAAGAATTATTTAGTGGTGAAATCACTGATGCACAGCCATTGTTGTTACAGCCAGATGATTTTTCACCAGCTCATATGTCTGCGTTACGCGGCAACACTATGGATGTAACGTGTAAGGAGGATGAAGGACCTACTGATGGTGCATGTTTGGATTTTTCTGAGGCAAGCGAAGCTGGGCAGGATGATTACGATGCTGACGATGATAGGGATGAAGAGGGGGACAGTTCAGAGGGGGAGTCAGAGAGTAGTAGGAGGAGAGAAGTTGCTGAAAGAAGCTGGGGCAGCTCTTCGTCAGAAACAGCTGGTGGCAGAGTCCGGCACCATGTATCGCCACCTATGTACAGCCAGCCAACTTGCCCTTCAACATCAGCTGCTGAGGTCCCCATAGTGCCCACATCCCAGGGTGGCTCAGCGGTGTGGAAATTTTTTAATGTGTGTGCCTCAGATCGGACCAAAGCCATCTGTTCGCTCTGCCAACAAAAATTGAGCCGTGGAAAGGCCAACCCTCACGTAGGGACAAGTGCCTTACGAAGGCACCTGGAGAAAAGGCACAAACAGCAATGGGATGGCCACCTGAGCAAAAGCAGCAGCAGCACACAAAAGAAAAGTCACCCTCCTTCTCCTCTTCCTCCTTCAGGTGCATCATCTGCTTCTGCCGCTTTCTCCCTTCCACCTTCACAGGCACCCTCCTCCACTCCGCCTCTGCCCTTGAGCGGTTCCTGCTCCTCTGCCCACAGCAGCAGTCAGGTGTCCGTGAAGGAAATGTTTGAGCGGAAGAAGCCAATTTCGGCCAGTCACCCCCTTGCCCGGCGTCTGACAGCTGGCGTGGCGGAACTGTTAGCTCGGCAGCTGTTACCATACCAGCTGGTGGACTCTGAGGCCTTCCGTAAATTTGTGGCCATTGGAACACCGCAGTGGAAGATGCCAGGCCGCACTTATTTTTCGAGAAAGGCCATACCCCAACTGCACCGTGAAGTTGAGAGGCAAGTGGTGTCATCTCTTGCGAAGAGCGTTGGGTCAAGGGTACACCTGACCACGGATGCCTGGTCTGCCAAGCACGGGCAGGGCCGCTACATTACGTACACAGCCCATTGGGTGAACCTGGTGGTGAACGATGGCAAGCAGGGCGCAGCGGACCAAATTGTGACACCTGCACGGCTTGCAGGCAGGCCTCCTGCCACCTCCTCTCCTCCTGCTACATGCTCTTCGCTGTCCTCCTCCTCCTTGGCTGAGTGGCAGTTCTCCTCTCCAGCTACACAGCCCCAGCTCCGCAGGGCCTATGCTGCATGCCAGGTACGACGCTGTCACGCCATCTTAGACATGTCTTGTCTCAAAGCGGAGAGTCACACTGGAGCAGCTCTCCTGGCTGCTCTTAAGAAACAGGTGGATGAGTGGCTGACCCCGCACCACCTGGAGATAGGCAACGTGGTGTGCGACAACGGCAGCAATCTGCTTGCCGCTTTGCATATGGGGAAGCTGACACACATACCCTGCATGGCACATGTCATGAATCTAGTTGTTCAAAGATTTGTGGCAAAGTACCCTGGCTTAGCGGATGCCCTGAAGCAGGCCAGGAAGTTCTGTGGGCATTTGAGGCGGTCTTACACAGCCATGGCACGATTTGCAGAAATTCAGCGGAAAAACAACATGCCGGTGAGACGCCTCATTTGCGATAGCCCGACTCGCTGGAATTCGACCCTGCTCATGTTCTCCCGCCTGCTAGAACAGAAGAAAGCCGTCACCCAGTACCTCTACAACTACAGTAGAACGAAACAGTCTGGGAAGATGGGGATGTTCTGGCCCGACAACTGGACACTGATGAAAAATGCATGCAGGCTCATGCGGCCGTTTGAGGAGGTGACCAACCTGGTGAGCCGCAGTGAGGGCACCATCAGCGACTTAATTCCCTACGCTTACTTCTTGGAGCGTGCTGTGCGTAGAGTGGCGGATGAAGCTGTGAATGAGCGTGACCAGGAACCGTTACGGCAGGAACAGGCATGGGACCAATTTTCATCAGACCCAGCTGTTTCCTCAACACCTGCGGCAGCACAGAGGGGGGAGGAGGAGGAAGAAGAGAAGTCGTGTGCAGAAGACGAGTCAGACTCAGAGGATGATGAGCAAGGTGTTTCTTTGGGGGAGGAGGAGGAGGAGGAGGGGACGGCGGCAGGAGAACACCCGCAGCAGGCGTCGCAGGGGGCTTGTGCTGCTCAACCTTCCCGTGGTATTGTTCGCGGCTGGGGGGAGGAGGTTGACTTACGTGACGTCACTGAGGAAGAGCAAGAGGAGATGGAGGGTACTGGATCCGACTTTGTGCAGATGTCGTCTTTTATGCTGTCCTGCCTGTTGAGGGACCCCTGTATAAAAAACCTCAAGGGGAATGAGCTGTACTGGGTGGCCACACTACTAGACCCTCGGTACAGGCACAAAGTGGCGGACCTGTTACCAACTCACCGGAAGGTGGAAAGGATGCAGCACATGCAGAACCAGCTGTCAACTATGCTTTACAATGCCTTTAAGGGTGATGTGACAGCCCAACGCCAGCAAGGTACCACTGCCACTAATCCTCCTCCCGTGTCCACGCAGTCAAAGACAGGACGCTCCAGCGATCTCATGGTGATGTCGGACATGCGGACGTTCTTTAGTCCAACGCCTCGCCGTAGCCATTCCGGATCCACCCTCCACCAACGCCTGGAACGGCAGGTAGCCGACTCCCTGGCCTTAAGTGTGGATGTAGACACTGCTGGGAACAGCGATGAGGAACCCTTGAACTACTGGGTGCGCAGGCTTGACCTGTGGCCAGAGCTGTCCCAATTTGCCATCCAACTTCTCTCCTGCCCTGCCGCAAGCGTCCTGTCAGAAAGGACCTTCAGCGCAGCTGGAGGCATTGTCACAGAGAAGAGAAGTCGCCTAAATCACAAAAGTGTTAAGTACCTCACCTTTATCAAAATGAATGAGGCATGGATCCCGGAGGGCTGCTGCCCGCCCCAAGACTAAGTCAGTCCCCGCACACACAGCATCTCTGCCTGCACGCCGTGTGACTGGCTGCCTGGGCTGCCCCAAGAAGACTAAGTCGCTCCCAGTCCCTCCACACAGCATGTCTGCCTGCAGGCCGCTTGACTACCTTCTCCGCCACCACCAACAGGGTCCAGGACTCCAGGCGGATTGCTGAATTTTTTAGGCCGCTGCTAGCAGCGGCCGCTGTAATAATTTTTCTGGTGCGTGTACATGACTGCCTAATTTTTCTGGCTGCACTGCGGGCAGCTGCAACAACAAAAGAAAAGGCATGTACATGCGCCCATTCCCCTTCGTGATCATTACCTTGCCGTGTTGAAGGGGCTTGCGTATCACAATGAAGCAATGACCGCCGCCTAGATGAGTGTCTCGGGGGGCACACAAAAGATAATAAGGTCGTTGCTTCATTGTGGTCAGACCAAATTTGATCAGCTGGACAGTCACTGTTCTGTCATTCAGCTACATCAGCCAGGCGACCATATGGGCTGTAAAGCCACCAAAACCTGCACTCTCGCCATGGTGCGCACCAGTCCAGCACGGCCATCACTACACAAACAGCTGTTTGCGGTGCGTTACACGGTGAGTTTGGTGTGTCAGTGTGAAGCAGTACCTTAATTACACTACCTGATTGATGTATACACATGCAAGATGTTTTAAAGCACTTTAGGCCTGTCATTTAGCATTCAATGTGATTTCTGCCCTTAAAACGCTGCTTTGCGTCAAATCCAGATTTTTCCCCGGGACTTTTGGCATGTATCCCACTCCGCCATGCCCCCCTCCAGGTGTAAGACCCCTTGAAACATCTTTTCCATCAGTTTTGTGGCCAGCATAATTATTTTTTTTTTCAAAGTTCGCATCCCCATTGAAGTCTATTGCGGTTCGCGAACTTTTACGCGAACCGAACCTTCCGCGAAAGTTCGCGAACCCGGTTCGCGAACCTAAAATCGGAGGTTCGGCCCATCTCTACCCCTCATGTCACACCTTACTGTACCCATACACTATGCCTCATATATTACTGGCCACACCATCATCACTGCCCCTCATGTCACACCTTACTGTACCCATACACTATGCCTCATATATTACTGGCCACACCATCATCACTTCCCCTCATGTCACACCTTGCTGTACCCATACACAATGCCTCATATATTACTGGCCACACCATCATCAATGCACCTCATGTCACACCTTACTGTACCCATACACTATGTCTCTTATATTACTGGCCACACCATCATCACTGCACCTCATGTCACACCTTACTGTACCCATACACTATGCCTCATATAATACTGGCCACACCATCATCACTGCCCCTCATGTCACACCTTACTGTACCCATACACTATGCCTCATTTATTACTGGCCACACCATCATCACTGCACCTCATGTCACACCTTACTGTACCCATACACTACCTCTCATATATTACTGGCCACACCATCATCACTGCCCTCATGTCACACCTTACTGTACCCATACACTATGCCTCATGTATTACTGCCCATACCCATCATCACTGCCCCTCATGTCACACCTTACTGTACCCATACACTATGCCTCATATATTACTGGGCAACAAGCATTATCACTGCCCCTCATGTCACACCTTACTGTACCCATACACTATGCCTCATATATTACTGGCCACACCATCATCACTGCCCCTCATGCCACACCTTACTGTACCCATACACTATGCTTCATATATTACTGGCCACACTATCATCACTGCCCCTTATGTCACACCTTACTGTACCCATACACTATGCCTCATATATTACTGGCCACACCCATCATTACTGCCCCTCAATTCACACCTTACTGTACCCATACACTATGCCTCATATATTACTGGCCACACCCATCATTACTGCCCCTCATGTCATGCCTTACTGTACCCATACACTATGCCTCATATATTACTGGCCACACCCATCATCACTGCCCCTCATGTCACACCTTACTGTACCCATACACTATGCCTCATATATTACTGGCCACACCATCATCACTGCCCCTCATACCACACCTTACTGTACCCATACACTATGCCTCATATATTACTGGCCACACCATCATCACTGCACCTCATGTCACACCTTACTGTACCCATACACTATGCCTCATATATTACTGGGCCACACCATAATCACTGCCCCTCGTGTCACACCTTACTGTACCCATACACTATGCCTCATATATTACTGGCCACACCATCATCACTGCCCCTCTTGTCACACCATACTGTACCCATACACAATGCCTCATATATTACTGGCCACACCATCATCACTGCCCCTCATGTCACACCTTACTGTACCCATACACTATGCCTCATATATTACTGGCCACACCCATCATCACTGCCCCTCATGTCACACCTTACTGTACCCATACACTATACCTCATATATTACTGGCCACACCATCATCACTGCACCTCATGTCACACCTTACTGTACCCATACACTATGCCTCATATATTACTGGCCACACCATCATCACTGCCCCTCATGCCACACCTTACTGTACCCATACACAATGCCTCATATATTACTGGCCACACCATCATCACTGCCCCTCATGTGTGGCCAGTAATATAAGGGGAAGTGATGATGGCGTGGCCAGTAATATATGAGGCATAGTGTATGGGTACAGTAAGGTGTGACATGAGGTGCAGTGATGATGGTGTGGCCAGTAATATATGAGGCATAGTGTATGGGTACCAGTGGCAAGGACCCACTGGTGAGTAGAGAGGTCAGACAGGCAAGGTTCGGCGACTGAGAGGCAGATACAGTACAGAATCGTTAGGCAGAAGAGTAGTAGGTAATCAGGCAGAGGTTCAGCAACTAGATCAGATAGGCAGAGGTACAGAAACGTAAAGCAAATGCAAGGTCAGAGGATGGCCAGAATCATACACAGGTAATCAATAGTAGCAATATAACAATAGTCCTAGTCTTGTGTGAAACCCTGGTTTCCTCCCAGATCAAAGCACACCGGATACTAGTCTAAGGTCTGAGCGCTCACACAGATGTATTTGCAACAGCAGACAGGTTGCGAGTGAGCAGCAAAGGCTTAAGAAGCAGAGGAGACCTCACGGCCACGCCCCCTCCGAACAACCAATCGGGGACGCCGTGAGTCTCCTCTGACGTCAGCCGACCAGCAGGTCAGCTGACGCACCTCCTCCCAGCATAAAGGTCCAGTCTGTGCGCGCGACCGCGCGAGACAGCGACCCTGTGAGCCAATGACAGTCCCGTCCTCGGCGTGCTAGACGCCGGAGAAACGGGCAGCGAAGCGGGCAGAAGCATGGAGGCAGGTGCGGTGACGGCGCACTTCGCCGCAGCTGCCCCGACAATTGTTACATATATGAGGCATAGTGTATGGATGCAGTAAGGTTTGACATGAGGGGCAGTGATGATGGTGTGGTCAGTAATATATGAGGCATAGTGTATGGGTGCATTAAGGTGTGACATGAGGGGCAGTGATGATGGTGTGGCCAGTAATATATGAGGCATAGTGTATGGGTACAGTAAGGTGTGACATGAGGGGCAGTAATGATGGTGTGGCCAGTAATATATGAGGTATAGTGTATGGGTAGAGTAAGGTGTGACATAAGGGGAAGTGATGATGGTGTGGCCAGTAATATATGAGAGGTAGTGTATAGGTACAGTAAGGTGTGACATAAGGGGAAGTGATGATGGTGTGGCCAGTAATATATGAGGTATAGTGCATGGGTACAGTAAGGTGTGACATGAGGGGCAGTGACGATGGTGTGGCCAGTAATATATGAGGCATAGTGTATGGGTACAGTAAGGTGTGACATGAGGGACAGTGATGATGGTGTGTAGAGATGTAGCGAACGGTTCGCCGGCGAACTTTGGTGGTTCGCGTTCGCAGAGAACCGGGAACTTTTTTTCAAAGTTCGGTTCGCCCATAGACTTTACTGGCCGCCGACTTTAACGGTTAATAGCAAAGTCCCCTTACATAGTAGAAACACCAAAATTGTTGGGAATGTTAAGTGGAATAGTTGGAACAAGAGGAAAAAAGTTTTTTGCAAAAAGACCTTATACTTTTTAAGAAAGTCAATTTTAAAGTTTCAGAGTAAAATGAGCCGATTCATTAAAAAAAAAGAACCGATCCATTAAAAAGAACCGGATGATTCAAGAACCGTTAGTATAGCAGAGAATGCGTCCTGAGCAGGACGTGAAGCTGCCGGCTCCGCTGCTGTCTCTCCCCACCTGCCTGCACCTGACACCCTCACCTAGCCTGGCACCCAGCGCACCCATGGGTGCCAGGCTAGGTGAGAGTGACAGGTGAGGAGGTGGGGAGAGACAGCAGGAGCCGGCAGCTTTGCATCCAAAAGGACGCATTCTCTGCTATGTGGGAGGCATCGGAGATCTTCAATCAACTTAATTGAAGATCGCAACATAAGAGGATACAGTTCGTTGGATCATTTACCGTGAATATTGGCGTGGGAATTTTTTTTTAAAGGTACAGGTAAGTATCTATGGTTAATTTAGAATAATAAAATACTTTTCTCGTGGTTGTGTTTTTATTTCATTTAACCCTTTGTGGAAATGTGTAAGGGGTACTTTGTACCCCTATACTCATTTCTCCTGGGAGGGGGGTGGGCATCTGGGGTCCCCTTCTTAAAGGGGACTCCCAGATGCCACCATGAACCCCCCCCCAGGGAGTCGTCGCCCCCACCTCCTCCTGGGGAACTGGAGGTGGGGAAGAGCCCCTTGCCCATGGATTGGACAAGGGCTCCGGGGGGGGGGGGGGGAAGGCTTGGCTGCCACTCCCCCCCCCCCCCCCGGAGCCCCCATACCATGGTCCATGCTGGCTGGTATAGCTCAGGGTGCGAAGCCCCAGTCGGCCGGGGCTCCGCATTCTGGCTATCCCAGCCTGCATGGGGGACAAGGGGTTATAGAGGCTCGGGAGGGGGGAGCCCACGCCATTTTTTTTTTCAGATTTCCCACACACAGCAAATAAAAAAAATAAAAACATTTTTTAAAGGACTTCCGAGGCCACAAATGTGAAAAAAGTTAAATACCTTTTCATAATCCATATCCATTGAGGACGCCATCCGCACCCTCCCGTTAATTCCGCCATGGCTCCAGCACTAATAATGGCCCTGGTCGAGTCCCGACCCCTCTGAACGGGTCGGGTTCTCAACTCATTCCCCCCTCAATATGGCCGCCACAGATTGCCGCGGCTGCGCAGTCCGCATAGACGCGATTGCGGCTGCGCAGCTCTAGCACTTCCTCCCGATGCGTCCGATGTATGCACGCATATTGATGACGCGGTGGGAGGAGGGCCTGGAGCTGCGCAGTAGCAATCGCGCCTATGCAGACTGCACAGCAGCGGCAATCTGTGGTAGTGTTGGGCGAACACCTAGATGTTCGGGTTTGCGAACGTTCGCCGAACATCACCGCGATGTTCGGGTGTTCGCGCCGAACTCCGAACATAATGGAAGTCAATGGGGACCCGAACTTTCGTGCTTTGTAAAGCTTCCTTACAGGCTACATACCCCAAATTTGCAGGGTATGTGCACCTTGGGAGTGGATACAAGAGGAAAAAAAAATATTTGAAAAAGAGCTTATAGTTTTTGAGAAAATTGATTGTAAAGTTTCAAAGGAAAAACTGTCTTTTAAATGTGGAAAATGTCATGTTTCTTTGCACAGGTAACATGCTTTTTGTCGCCATGCAGTCATAAATGTAATACAGAGAAGAGGTTCCAGGAAAAGGGACCGGTAACGCTAACCCAGCACCAGTAGCAGCACACGTGATGGAACAGGAGGAGGCGCAGGAGGAGAAGGCCACGCTTTTTGAGACACAACAACCCAGGCCTTGCATGAGGACAAGAAGCGTGCGGATAGCATGCTTTGTACCGCCATGCAGTCATAAATGTAATAAAGATAAGAGGTTCCATAAACAGGGACCGGAAATGCTAACCCAGCAGCAGCACACGTGATGTAACAGGAGGAGGCGCAGGAGGAGAAGGCCACGCTTTGAGACACAACAACCCAGGCCTTGCATGAGGACAAGAAGCGTGCGGATAGCATGCTTTTTACCGCCATGCAGTCATAAATGTAATAAAGATGAGAGGTTCCATAAACAGGGACCGGCAACGCTAACCCAGCAGCAGCAGACGTGATGGAACAGGAGGAGGCGCAGGAGGAGAAGGCCACGCTTTGAGACACAACAACCCAGGCCTTGCATGAGGACAAGAAGCGTGCGGATAGCATGCTTTTTACCGCCATGCAGTCATAAATGTAATAAAAATGAGAGGTTCCATAAACAGGGACCGGCAACGCTAACCCAGCAGCAGCAGACGTGATGGAACAGGAGGAGGCGCAGGAGGAGAAGGCCACGCTTTGAGACACAACACGCCAGGCCTTGCAGGAGGACAAGAAGCGTGCGGATAGCATGCTTTTTACCGCCATGCAGTCATAAATGTAATAAAGATGAGAGGTTCCATAAACAGGGACCGGCAACGCTAACCCAGCAGCAGCAGACGTGATGGAACAGGAGGAGGCGCAGGAGGAGAGTAGTGTGGCTGAGCGAGCGGTGTACTACTGTTCCCAGCAGACACAGAGTGGCAGTAAACACAATGCTATATAGGGCTTGATTTACAAAACAGTGCTAACTTTAGCACTAGCCCTTAGCACGTCTAAACTCAGTTGAAATGTGAGAAGTAGTGATCGTGCGCAAAGTACCGCGCACAAAGTTTTGCGCGTGCACTGCACAGAGCGCAGGGCGCTCCGCGCGAAGTGCCCATTAAAGCCTATGGGACTTAGCGCGCGCATAGAACTTTGCGCGCGTAAAACTTTGCGCGCAAAACTTTGCGCGCGATCTGATTGAGAAATCCGGTGCTAACCTACTTAGCACCCTGGTTAGCGCGCCTTAAGACTTTAGACGTGCTAAGTAGGTTAGCACCTCTTAGTAAATCAAGCCCATAGTGTGCTGGGTGAGCGGTGTACACAGAGTGGCAGTAAACACAATGCTATTTAGTGTGGCTGAGCGAGCGGTGTACTACTGTTCCCAGCAGACACAGAGTGGCAGTAAACACAATGCTATATAGTGTGGCTGAGCGAGCGGTGTACTACTATTCCCAGCAGACACAAAGTGGCAGTAAACACAATGCTATATAGTGTGGCTGAGCGAGGTACACAGAGTGGCAGTAAACACAATGCTATATAGTGTGGCTGAGCGAGCGGTGTACTACTATTCCCAGCAGACACAGAGTGGCAGTAAACAGAATGCTATATAGTGTGGCTGAGCGAGGTACACAGAGTGGCAGTAATCACAATGCTATATAGTGTGGCTGAGCGAGCGGTGTACTACTATTCCCAGCAGACACAGAGTGGCAGTAAACAGAATGCTATATAGTGTGGCTGAGCAAGGTACACAGAGTGGCAGTAAACACAATGCTATAAAGTGTGGCTGAGCGAGCGGTGTACTACTATTCCCAGCAGCGACACAATGACTGGGGGGACCCTGGCTAGCGTGGCTGGAGCGCGAACTACCCTGCCTGCCTACCCAAAGCTAAACCCACAGACAAATGGCGGAGATATGACGTGGTTCGGGTATTTATTTACCCGAACCACGTGACAGTTCGGCCAATCAGAGCGCGTTCGGGTCCGAACCACGTGACCCGTTCGGCCAATCACAGCGCTAGCCGAACGTTCGGGGAACGTTCGGCCATGCTCTCTTAGTTCGGCCATGCGGCCGAACGGTTTGGCCGAACACCATCAGGTGTTCGGCCGAACTCGAACATCACCCGAACAGGGTGATGTTCTGCAGAACCCGAACAGTGGCGAACACTGTTCGCCCAACACTAATCTGTGGCGGCCATATTGAAGATGGAATGAGAACCCGACCCGTTTGGAGGAGTTGGGGCCCGACCGGGCCGGTATTACTACCGGAGTCATGGGGGAATGAACGGGAGGGCACGGATGGCGTCCTCCATGGATCTGGATTATGAAAAGGTATTTAACTTTTTTCACATTTGTGGCCTAGGAAGTCCATTAAATATTGTTTCCTGCTATCTTTTTAACATATCCTGCAAATTTGGTGTTGCTAGGATGTAAGGGGCCTTTGCTATTAACTGCTAAAGTCGGCGGGTGATGATGATAACCAACCAGAATTATAGGGGTGCAAAAGTGCTAAATTCTGCCCAAGGCTTCCATTAGGCTCCCTATTTCAAAAATCTCAAATCTTTTCAAAGGGCAATTGCTCAGCAGTGGCAAATTTTCTAGCATTTTAGGGACTCTTAGGGGGATCATGACTGGTGAGTTTCGGGCCCCTAGGCCGAAGAGGTCATAGCCTAGGGCAGGGGTGCCCACACTTTTTCGGCTCGCGAGCTACTTTAAAATTTGCCAAGCCCAGGAGATCTACCAACATTTAGGTAGCTAGGTATACGTGCCTTCAGTATAGGTAGATAGGTATAGGGGCCTTCAGTATAGTTAGCCAGGTATAGTGTAGTTAGGTGTGGGTGCCTTCAGTATAGTTAGCCAGGTATAGTGTAGTTAGGTGTGGGTGCCTTCAGTATAGTTAGCCAGGTATAGTGTAGTTAGGTGTGGGTGGCTGGGTGCCTTCAGTATAGTTAGCCAGGTATAGTGTAGTTAGGTGTGGGTGCCTTCAGTATAGTTAGCCAGGTATAGTGTAGTTAGGTGTAGGGACCTTCAGTATAGTTAGCCAGGTATAGAGTAGTTAGGTGTAGGTGCCACTCACCTCCCTCCAGTTCCAGCGGCAGTGTCTGGGGCTCCTCCTGGTCTCCCCTCCGACGGCCGCGCTGGCTAGAGTCAGTGCAGATGCGCGGCATAGAAGAAGACTCCGGCGAGCGAAGGGGGCGGCGAGCAGCGTGCGCTGACGCATTGTGCCCAGCACCGCCCCCAGCTATGACGTTGCGGTGTCCTCCATTCCCGCTGCGCTGCCTCTCTCCTCTCTGCCAGAGTTACAGGGGTGCAAAAGTGGTAAAATCCCCCATAGGCTTTCATTGGGTCTCCTATTTCACGTTCCAAAATCTCACAACATTTCAAAGGGCAATGACCCAGCGGTGGCAAAACTCACCAGTCATGATCCCCCTAACAGTTCCTACAATGCTAGAAATTTGCCACTGCTGAGCAATTGCCCTTTGAAAAGATGTGAGATTTTGGAAAGTGAAATAGGGAGCCAATGAAAGCCTATGGGGGATTTTACTACTTTTGCACCCCTGTAACTCTGGTTTGCAGAGATGTATGGAACCCATCTTTGGAGCCCAAGTCTAACAATATGTCTTCTACCTGCATGAGACATTTCGTGAGATTCAGACGTTGCTAACGGCCATGGCTGCGATTTATGTACGTCAGACTCGCCACCATTGAAATTGCCCAAATAAACAGGTTTCAGTGACCCTAGGCTATGACCTCTTCGGCCTAGGGGCCCGAAACTCACCAATTAGGATCCCCCTAACAGTTCCTACAATGCTAGAAAGCAATTGCCCTTTGAACAGATGTGAGATTTTGGAAAGTGAAATAGGGAGCCAATGAAAGCCTATGGGGGATTTTACCAATTTTGGACCCCTGTAACTCTGGTTTGCAGAAATGTAGGGAACCCATCTTTGGAGCCCAAGTCTAACAATATGTCTTCTACCTGCATGAGACATTTCGTGAGATTCAGACGTTGCTAACGGCCATGGCTGCGATTTATGTACGTCGGACTCGCCACCATTGAAATTGCCCAAATAAACAGGTTTTTGTGACCCTAGGCTATGACCTCTTCGGCCTAGGGGCCCGAAACTCACCAGTCATGATCCCCCTAACAGTTCCTACAATGCTAGAAAATTTGCCACTGCTGAGCCATTGCCCTTTGAAATGGTGTGAGATTTTGGAACTGTAAATAGGAGGCCCAATGAAAGCCTATGGGGGATTTTACCAATTTTGGACCCCTGTAACTCTGGTTTGCAGAGATGTAGGGAACCCATCTTTGGAGCCCAAGTCTAACAATATGTCTTCTATCTGCATGAGACATTTTGTGAGATTCAGACATTGCTAACGGCCATGGCTGCGATTTATGTACGTCAGACTCGCCACCATTGAAATTGCCCAAATAAACAGGTTTTTGTGACCGTAGGCTATGACCTCTTCGGGCTAGGGGCCCGAAACTCACCAGTTATGATCCCCCTAACAGTTTCTACAATGCTAGAAAATTTGCCACTGCTGAGCAATTGCCCTTTGAAAAGATGTGAGATTTTGGAAAGTGAAATAGGGAGCCAATGAAAGCCTATGGGGGATTTTACCAATTTTGTATCCCTGTAACTCTGGTTTGCAGAGATTTAGGGAACCCATCTTTGGAGCCCAAGTCTAACAATATGTCTTCTACCTGCATGAGACATTTCGTGAGATTCAGACTTTGCTAACGGCCATGGCTGCGATTTATGTACGTCGGACTCGCCACCATTGAAATTGCCCAAATAAACAGGTTTTTGTGACCCTAGGCTATGACCTCTTTGGCCTAGGGGCCCGAAACTCACCAGTCATGATCCCCCTAACAGTTCCTACAATGCTAGAAAATTTGCCACTGCTGTGCAATTGCCCTTTGAAAAGATTTGAGATTTTTGAAAGTGAAATAGGGAGCCTAATGGAAGCCTTAGCAGAATTTAGCACTTTTGCACCCCTATAATTCTGGTTGGTTATCATCACCCGCCAACTTTAGCAGTTAATAGCAAAGGCCCCTTACATCCTAGCAACACCAAATTTGCAGGATATGTTAAAAAGATAGCAGGAAACAATATTTAATGGACTTCCGAGGCCACAAATGTGAAAAAAGTTAAATACCTTTTCATAATCCAGATCCATGGAGGACGCCATCTGCGCCCTCACGTTCATTCCCCCATGGCTCCCGCAGTAATACCCGGTCGGGTCCCGACTCCTCCGAACAGGTCGGGACCGGTATTACTGCGGGAGTCATGGGGGAATGAATGGGGGGTGCAGATGGCGTCCTCCATGGATCTGGATTATGAAATGGTATTTAACTTTTTTCATACTTGTGGCCTCGTAAGTCCTTTAAAAAAATAAAAAAATAAATAAATAAAAAAAATATATATATATATATATATATATATATATATATATATATATATATATATATGTATATATATATATATATATATATATATATATATATTTTTTTTTTTATTATTATTTTTATGTGCTGAGTGTGGGAAATCTGCAAAAAAAAAATGACGTGGGGTCATTGCGTGGGGGGATGTGGAGCCCCGGCCGACTGGAGCTTCGCACCCTGAGCTATACCAGCCAGCATGATCCATGGTATGGGGGGCTCCGGAGGGGGAGGGGCAGCCAAGCCCCCCCCCCCCAGAGCCCTTGTCCAATCCATGGACAAGGGGCTCTTCCCCACCTCCGGTGCCCCAGGAGGAGGTGGTGGCGACGACTCCCTGGGGTGGGGGTTCATGGTGGCATCTGGGAGTCCCCTTTAAGAAGGGGACCCCAGATGCCCACCCCCTCCCAGGAGAAATGAGTATAGAGGTACAAAGTACCCCTTACCCATTTCCACAAAGGGTTAAATGAAATAAAAACACAACCACGAAAAAAGTCCTTTAATTTTCTTAATTAACCAGAAATACTTACCTGTACCTTTAAAAAAAAATTCCCACGCCAATATCCACGGTATTTGATCCAACGAACTGTATCCTCTTATGTTGCGATCTTCTATTAAGTTGATTGAAGATCTCCGAAGCCCCCCACCCACATAGCAGAGAATGCGTCCTTTCGGATGCATAGCTGTTAGCTCCCGCTGTCTCTCCCCACCTTCCTGCCTGCACCTGTCAACCCCCACCTAGGCTGGCACCCAGCAGCCAGCCTAGGTGGGGGTTGACAGGTGCAGGCAGGTGGGGAGAGCCAGCAGCGGGAGCCAGCAGCTTCACGTCCTTCCGAGGACGCATTCTCTGCTATACTAACGGCTCATGAATGAGCCGGATCTTTTAAATGAATCGGTTCTTTTTTATGAATCGACTCTTTTTTTTACTTTAAAATCGATTTTCTCAAAAGCTGTAAGGTCTTTTTGAAAAAAAAATGTTTTCCTCTTGTTCCCACTATTCCTCTTAACATTCCCAGTAATTTTGGTGTTGCTAGGCTAGCTTTTAAAGGGGCTTTGCAATTAACCATTAAAGTCGGCGGGGGTATATTTTCCCACGGTCAGAAGGAGAATTTACATTGAAACTTTAATATTGATTTTCTCAAAAACTATAAGGTCTTTTTGAAAACAAATTTTTTCCTAAAGTCGGCGGGCGCTTAATTTTCCCACGGTCAGAAGGAGTTACTTTAAAATTGATTTTCTCAAAAACTATAAGGTATTTTTGAATGTTTCCCCCCCCCCCCCCTTGCAGTCACTGAAAGATCTCAGGTGTTAGACACCTTGAAACATCTTTTCCATCACTTTTCTGGCCAGCATAAATGTTTCTAGTTTTCAAAGTTCGCCTCCCCATTGAAGTCTATTGCGGTTCGCGAACTTTTATGCAAACCGAACCTTCCGCGAAGGTTCGCGAACGGGGTTCGCGAACCGAAAATCGGAGGTTCGCGACATCTCTAATGGTGTGGCCAGTAATATATCAGGTATAGTGTATGGGTACAGTAGATTGTGACATGAGGGGAAGTGATGATGGTGTGGCCAGTAATATATGAGGCATAGTGTATGGGTACAGTAAGGTGTGACATGAGGTGCAGTGATGATGGGGTGGCCAGTAATATATGAGGCATAGTGTATGGGTACAGTAAGGTGTGACATAAGGGGCAGTGATGTGTGTGTCGCCAGTAATATATGAGGTGTAGTGTATGGGTACAGTAAGGTGTGACATGAGGTGCAGTGATGATGGTGTGGCCAGTAATATATGACGCATAGTGTATGGGTACAGTAAGGTGTGACATGAGGGGCAGTGACGATGGTGTGGCCAGTAATATATGAGGCATAGTGTATGGGTACAGTAAGGTGTGACATGAGGGGCAGTGACGATGGTGTGGCCAGTAATATATGAGGCATAGTGTATGGGTACAGTAAGGTGTGACATGAGGGGCAGTGATGATGGTGTGGCCAGTAATATATGAGGCATAGTGTATGGGTACAGTAAGGTGTGACATGAGGGGCAGTGACGATGGTGTGGCCAGTAATATATGAGGCATAGTGTATGGGTACAGTAAGGTGTGACATGAGGGGCAGTGACGATGGTGTGGCCAGTAATATATGAGGCATAGTGTATGGGTACAGTAAGGTGTGACATGAGGGGCAGTGACGATGGTGTGGCCAGTAATATATGAGGTATAGTGTATGGGTACAGTAAGGTGTAACATGAGGGGCAGTGATGATGGTGTGGCCAGTAATATATGATGCATAGTGTATGGGTACAGTAAGGTGTGACATGAGGGGCAGTGATGATGGTGTGGCCAGTAATATATGAGGCATAGTGTATGGGTGCATTAAGGTGTGACATGAGGGGAAGTGATGATGGTGTGGCCAGTAATATATGAGGCATAGTGTATGGGTACAGTAAGGTGTGACATGAGGGGCAGTGATGATGGTGTGGCCAGTAATATATGAGGCATAGTGTATGGGTACAGTAAGGTGTGACACTGTGACATGAGGGGCAGTGGCAATGATTTTGACCCAGTAGTATAAGCAGGGGTGCCGCCAGCATACAAGCGAGGCAAAACCCATGTTTTGGGCCTTGATTTGGAGGAGGGCCTTGCTTTACACAGGTGGCCTGCCCTGTGCTCCGCATGGCCCCCGGAACTTACATGCCCCCATTGCATTGCCGACTCATTCCTGTCGCCATGGTTACCCGGTGAGGTGCCTCTCATGATGTCAGAGGAGCCAGCCGCATGTAAACAGGGCAGTAGAAGTGGAGCTGGGCCCGGCGATATGGGAGAGTGAGGAGACCGCAGTGAGAGGAGTCGGCAATGGAATGAGGGCAAGTACGTTTTTAAGGGCGGCTTTTATCTGGATAACCTATACTGGGGCACCACCGGCACCTGGCTACCTATACTGGGGCACCTATAGCTCGCTACCTATACTGGGGGCACCTGTACCTGGTTAAACTATACTGGGGCAACACCTGTACCTGACTACCTATGCTGGGGCGCCTAAAGCTCGCTACCTATACTGGGGGCACCTATACCTGGCTAATGTATACTGGGGCATCACTTGTCCCCTGGCTACATATACTGGAGCACCTATACCTCGCTACCTATACTGGGGGCAACTGTACCTGGCTTACCTATACTGGGGGACCATCTGTACCTGGCTACCTATACTGGGGCACCTATAACTGGCTAACCTATACTGGTGCACCACCTATACCAGGCTACATATACTGGGGGCAACTATACCAGGCTACCTATATTGGGCACCACCTATACCGGGTTACCTATACTGAGAGCACCTATGCTTGGACGCCTATACTGGGGACACCTATGCCTGGCTACCAATACTATGGGCGCCTATGCCTGGATACCTATACTGGGGGCATCTATACCTGGCTAATAGGTGACATGGGGATATAGAGGGGAACAAAAGAGGCACAGGGGGAACAGAGGGAGACAAAAGAAGCATGGGGTGAACAGAGATGAGACTGGGGACATGATGTGACACAGAAGAGGACCAAAGAGGCACAAACTGAGGTGACACAGAGGGGGACAGAAGAGGCACAGAGAGAACAGAAGGGGACAAAAGAGGCACAAACTGAGGTAACACAGAGGGGGACAGAAGAGGCACAGAGAGAACAGAAGGGGACAAAAGAGAACAGATTCAGGTTAAGAACGAACCTACAGTTCCTATCTCATTTGTTAACTGGGGACTACCTGTATTTCGGTAGTATTTAGCTCCACATACATCATGTCATGGCCACACCCATGTTTTGCTGCGCCGTGCGCCGTTCCCTTTGGGGGGGGGGGGCCAAATTACAGGCTGGTTGGGGTCACCAAAACCTTAGCTGCACCCCTGAGTATAAGGCTCGTTTTCCACTTTGCTAAAGGGACACCCGAGCCAGGGGCGCCTCTAGGCATAGGCAGTACAGGCCACTGCCTGGAGTGCCATTGGTCCTGGGGGGCGCCATGTTGCAGAATTAAGTCCCGCCCACAAATTAAGCCCCACCCAAGATTAAGCCACACCCCTGTGGCTGTTTTATTACTTGCTTCTGCTGAATCTACTTAGCGTAAGTTGCAGGCAGCTAACACCTCTGTGCCTTGTGCATTCTTCTTTCCTCCTTTGTGCCATCTCTGCCTCCTTCTGTGCCCTTTGTGCCTCCTTCTGTCCCCCTGTGCCTTCTTATGTCCCCTTTGCCTTTATGTATCCCCTTGTGCTACCTTTGCCCCCCTGTTCCTCCTTGAGTCCCACTCTGCCTCCTTCTGTCCTGCTGTGCCTCCTTCTGTTTCCCTTTTTGCCTCCTTCTGTCTCCATGTGCCTCTTCAGTCCCCATCTGCCACCTCTGTCCCCTGCACCTTCCTCTGTCCCCATGTGCCTTCTTTAGTCCCCCGTGACGCCTTTTGTCCCCCTTTGTGCCTCCTTCTGACCCATTGTAGAGGGTGCCAGGCCGACCAGGCGGGCATGAGTGCTGTGCAGGGAGGACCGCGGTCACCCCAGATGTTGTGTCCCCAGGTGGTGAACAGGCTTGCGGCGTCAAATAGACGCCACGTCAGTTCACTGGCCCACAGCCCGTAAGCTCACTTCTGTAGCCTTATATTACGTATATTTTCTGATGAAACGCTGCCGCATTATGATTATTTTCATGGAAGGGCGCCATTGGGGTTGGGGGGCGCCACAGATTTTCTCGCCTGGAGTGACAACATGGCTAGAGGCGCCCCTGACCCGAGCAGTGACCGAATTTAAAAGAATACACTTACCTGGGGCTTCTTCCAGCTCACCATGATGACGTGAAGCGGCCGGCGTGATGACGCATTGTGTCCTTAACCAGGAAGAGCCGACCCGACAGGGTGACACCGGTAACGGGGGCCGGCGGAGCCTGAAGGAGAGGAGCCAGGAGGACGCCGCGGAACCTCACTGACTACGGTGAGCTGGAAGAAGCACCAGGTAAATGTATTCTTTTAAAATCGAACACCCCTCGGAGTCCCTTTAAACGTTGAGCTGTACTCTGTCGTGTACCAGCCAACATATACCCGTTACTCACTGTTGTGCAACCGTTCTGCTGTCATTCCGGTCCTCACTCCAGTGCAAGGGACCATTGCCACTATATAGATTATAGGCTCCCATTCGATCCCCCCCCCCCCAAAAAAAAAGAGAATCCTGCCTAGCAACAGGGAAGATTCTTATTGGTCCACCACTCAGTGAACCAATGAGAATTCTCCCTGTTGCTAAGCAGGATTCTCATAGTTTTGTTTTTTTGCAATGCAATGGGAGCCTGCTTCTTCAGGGACTCTGATCTATATACCAGCGAGTGTCCCACGCAGTGGAGCCGAGTCTGGTGGCAGTAGTAGCGCAGGATCCGAGATGACCGACGACACAGACGACACAGAAGGACCCTATGAGAATGGATACTATCCATTCTCATAGGGTCCTTTCCCACCGAGGCAGTGCGATGCATTATTTTTACCGCAACCCACTGCCGTGCAATGAGAGTCTATGGAGACTGCTACATTAAGGCGCAACACAAAGGAAGTGACGTTTTTGCTGCATCCCCGACGCAGGGCCAGAACTACATTACCGCACGGATTCTGCAGCGGGCTGTGGCGAGGTGCATCTTCCCGGAAGTCATGTTAGTTAGGTGATGTGTAGAACAACGACGTGACGTTGCGGCACGCATGCGCAGAAGCATATTTTAACAATACACTTCCGTGCACTTCCGCGTACCCGAAGCAGGAAATGACGGCAAGTGCGCGTCACGCGTGTTACTTCCTGTTTGGCCGGCAGCCAGACAGGGAACACCGCCCAACGGAACAGTGTTCCCTGAAGGCCTGTTTTTGATGGTGTGATGCAGTGTGAAACCAGCCATAGGCTTGCATTGGTTGGCATCCTCTTGGTCAGCAAATTAATGTTCTGCTTAGCACAATGGTTCTGGACCCAGTGTGATCATCAAAGCCGGATTTATACTGTTTCTGACCTCTAGGCCAAGTGTGTTGGGACTGCTCTTCCTTGTGCAGCAGCGCCCCTCCCATTCTATGTGTAGCTCCTTCTTCCATGTGTAATATCCATATACGGCAGCACTTCTTTCATGAACAGCTCCCTTGGACATTAGCTAACCTTAATCATGTGTTGCTGCCCATATACAGCCTCCTCTTTTATATGTAGCAACCTCTTTTTCATGTCCAAAGGCCAGGGCCTTTGTGGCCTTTCCGGAAAACCAAGTGCTGCTGCCACTCGCTGAGTACACATCGGTGGACGCGAGTGTTTAGGGGAGATTTCTCCCGATAACCCTACAGGAGCAGGTTTACAGTGGCAGGCAGATTTTTGCCCTCGAGCAATCTTGACAAAGGTGTCCTACATGGCTCTCAAACGTTGGCTAAATGTCTTATATGGAACCAATAAAGATTCATCTTGGATGCGCCAGCTCTTTTTGATTGGAGTTTATTTGTGTCTGCAGTGCTGGGTTCTGGCTGCCATTTTTCTGTAACCCTGAACTGCCTGTCAGCAGCGCAGGAGATCTGCAGGTGGAGCTGCTGTAATGACAGCCGGGGAGTAACGTTGAAGGACAGAAGAGAAGTCACCTGTCAGGTTAGTAAATAGTTTTTATTCTCAGGTGCCACTGACACCAGGGATATTAGGGGGCACTAACTGCCCTACTATGCATATATTTGTGAAATAAAGCTACGTTATGCCTATTTTTAGGGAGAAAAGCTGTTACATTATCTGTATTTTGTGGGCAAATGCTGCCACATTATGTGAATTTAGTGGAAAACTCTACAGCATTATGTGTATTTTGCGGAGAAGCACTGCCACATGCTGTGTATTTTGTGGGGAGGCGCTGCCTCAGTATTTTGTGGAAAATGCTGCTGTATTATGTGTATTTTGTGGAAAAGGCTGCTGTATTATGTGTATTTTGTGGAAAACACTGCTGTATTATGTGTATTTTGTGAGTAAATTCTGCTGCATTGTGTATTTTGTGGAAAACGATGCTGTATTATGTGTATTTTGTGGAAAACGCTGCTGTATTATGTGTATTTTGTGGGTAAATTCTGCTGCATTATGTGTATTTTGTGAGGAAACACTACCACGTTATAAGTATTTTGTGGGGAAAAATTGTCACATTAGGAGTATTTTGTGGGGAAACCAGCTGATGGGCCATTGGCTTCCAGCTGAGCAGGCCACATGCTCTGGCTGTGAGGGATTCAAGATACACCACCGCTGCCTAGACTGCCACATCACTACTGCCCCGTTCTGCTCTTCACCACCGCCGCAGGGAACCAGGACGCTCACCGAGCCTGCCACTGCAGGATGTAACATTCCTCTACTACCGTCACTTCTGATCCACCAGTCCACTAGATCCACTCTCCACCGCCGCTGCCTGGTCTGGCTTTGCTGGCTAAAGGGAATGTTCACCTTCAGATATGTCCTCCACAGATCAGTGCCAATCCCCTGGCCCTCACACACGCAGCTGCCTCTCAATAGGCCACAAAGCCAGGGACTATGTTTAGTGGTGCTCCAGCCAGCCCATCTAGCCATTGCCATTGGGGCAGCCACCAATGCGGCACCCTCCCTCTGGCAATTCTCAGCCACAGAGCATCATGGCCACCACCAGCTCCAACACAGATGGCCCAGGACCCCTAGTTGGTAGCCAGGCCATCATCCCTTGTCCTGTCTCCTGGGCTGCCAGGCCCACCTTTGCTAGCCTTATCAGGGTTCCCAATGGCCCACAGCTGCTGGTCCCAGCTTCTCTTGGGTGACCCAAACTCCACCATGGCAGCATGAGGCTCCTGACTTGGCATCGCTGGCCTCCACAGGCGTCAGCCCTTACTCCATCACGCCGACCCCTTGGTCTGACTCTTAGGACTAGCCCCAACTAAGCATGGTTCCCATACACTTGTACTAGCATTGAGCACTACAAATGGAAGCGCTCAGTTAGCACTCAAACTAACTCTGGGGTCCTACTCCACCCCATTTGTGCAATTCTACTGCTACGTTGTTTTATCACCGTGGATCGTTCTTTGCTGCTCACCAGTGTTTTATTTAACAATTTTGGTATGATGTGTGTGCGAACCGTGATTGTCAATTCTGTCTTCGATAGAGAATGCATTGGGAGCCATAATTTTGTTAATGGTACTATCGATCATTTGAGATCATTGGAGCTCACACGTCCCATAAGTCTTGTCTGATGATGATTCTGTTGGTGTCACTCATTCCTGTGTGACGTTCGGTCTCTTAAGGTCAGTAGAATTGCGGATCGAGTGTCTCTGACCTTTGTTTATTAATGACTTTGGTCTGATGTGTGTACGAACCTTAAAGGATAACTGTACCAATCTAAAAATAAAAAAATCTACATACTCACCTTAGACGAGGGCAGGCTCTGGATCATATAGAGCTTTTCCGGTCAGCTCTCGGTCTCCTCATTGCACCACCAGGTCCCTGTTTAAACCTCTCGCCGGCTGTGTCTTCAGGCCTACACAGAAGGTTTCGGAAGTACTTGGGTTTCCGAGCAGCTCTGTACTGTGCACACACAAGTCTGCACTCGAGTGCAACACAGAACTGCATGTCTTGGGGAGTACTCAGAGACCCGAAGACACAGCCGGCACAGAACAGGATCATCCACCAGGCAATCTAACCGGTTGCTTGCGGCCTAGTGGGTGTCAAGGGGCCCACCTGCCATCTTCTTCGGCCTCTCTTCACTTCATGTTACGAAAAGGACCACAAGGGGGCCTTAAATCTACTACATTGCCTTGGGGCCAGTTATATCTTAAAGCAGTAGGATCAGCCATACTATTCCAAAAAACACATATATAAGTAGATAAATACTTGATATACTTACATAACACATGTATTGTACTGTCCACGTTTTGATTTCAGTGAATGTTATATAGTAAATAACGAGAATTCTGTTCCTGGTGGGGGCCATGTCTTTTGCCCACAGTAAAGGCTAACTCGTGATGTCATTTCTGACCTTTACTTTTTTTCTTGTCTCCTCCAATCACTGAGTCACCTCAGCCTTGCTTGTAAACACAAGTGAGTAGGGGGATCAGGTTTCAGATAAGCAGCAGACAGGGAAATAAAGGGAAGAGGAGGAATATATTATAGATAAAAAGAACCCCCAGCATGCAATTCTTTGGCACCGACTGCTAAAGAGCCAGTGCTCCTTAAGTATGTGATAACTCCAAATCATAACAGCAGAAAAAGTTTTGCAAGTTTTGAATGCAGGATTAGCATCTTTATCACTTAATACACTCAGACCAGTTGCTGTTGAAATTTGATTTTTATGGTGACGATACCGCTTTAAAGATAGTCTAAAGCCTTTCAAAATACCTGTTTTTATGCGCATTCCGCTTCTTCATTATTGTAACCCAAGCTGACTCACCTCTTCTTAGGTGAGTATTTTTTTTTTAGGTGAGTACAGTTATCCTTTAATGGAGTTACTCAAACGTGAAAAAGTTTGTTTTGGGTTTTTGTTTTATTAGATGTGCAGACACAGCTGGCGGCTGAGGTTATGTTGCAACTTGCAAGGAATCAGCTTGTTTGATTTATTTTTCTTCTCTTTGACCTGACGCTTGTGTGTGAGTTTGTGTGGGAGCAAGTGTGTGTGTATATGTGAGTCTGTGCGTGTATAAGTGTGTTTGTATGCATGAGTGTGTGTGTATGCATGAGTGAGTGTGTGTATTTATGTGTGTGTGTTTATGAGTGTGTAAATGTATGCAATTTTGTGTATATGCGTGTGTATGTATGTGGTTTTATGTGTGTGTGTATATGTATGTGTGTGTATATGAGTGTGTATGTATATTTGTGTGTATGTATGTGTGTGCATAAGTGAGAGAGTGTGTGTGTATGTCTGTATAAGTGTTTGTATATGGTTGTGTGAGTGTGTGTTGTATGTGTGTGTATGAGTGAGTGTGCTTGTGTCTAAGTGAGTGTATATGATTGTGTGTTTGTGTATATGATTGTGTGTGTGTGTATTTGTGTGTGAAATGAGTGTGTGTGTGTGTGTGTTTGTGTATGAGTGTATGTATGTTGAGTGAGTGTATGTAAGTGAGTGAACGTGTGCATATGTGTATATGAGTGTGTGTGTATGAGTGAGTGTATTTGTGTGAGTGTATGTTGTATGTGTGTGTATGAGTGAGTGTGTTTGTGTATACGTGAGTGTATATGAGTGTGTATTTGTGTGTGTTGTATGTGTGTGAGTGTGTTTGTGTATGAGTGTATGTATATTGAGTAAGTACGTATAAGTGAATGAGTGTGTGTGTGTGTGTGTGTGTGTGTATTTGTGTGAGTGTGTATTGTATGTGTGTGTGTGTGTATGAGTGAGTGTGTGTGTGTATGAGTGTGTGTATTGTGTATGAGTGAGTGTGTTTGTGTATAGGTGAGTGTATTGTGTGTGTATGAATGTGTGTGCTTATGATGAGTGTGAGTGTGTGTGTATGAGTGTACCACCCCAGCCCCTGCTGCACTCCCATCCGCGGCCAGTTCATTAGCATTTTACAGCCACAGCTGGGAGCCCAGGGAGGGAGGCTGTACAGCAGCAGCAGTAGTAGTGGCAGCCTGTGTGCTGCAGAGCTGACTGGAGGGGGGAACGCGGAGAGGGAAGGAGGCAGCAGCTACAGCAGCAGCAGACAACGTGCTGGCATTTCTCTGCATACTCCAGCATAGGAAGAATCCCCCCTCTCCTCTCTCTCTGCAGCTGATAGGAACCCAATCATGTAACACTGGGGACTCCAGCGCCGACCTCTAGCTTTTCCCTCTTGTGTTGAACATGGAGCACGGTACGTGTTCTCATTTTGATCTACTAACCTAGAACTGCAGCATATTTCTGGGAAGGAGGGGGGTGCTGCTGCTGGTGGTGGTGGTGGGGTAGGACTGAGCACAACGCTGCCTCAGTTATTGCTCAGCCCGGAGAAGAAGCCTTGGAGCAGAGAGGAGGAGGAGGGGGGCAAGGCTGACAGCAAGTGAGGGGGTTGACTAATCATTGGCATGGGATGACTAGTTACTGGGGCTACGCACTGGCATTGCATGGGCTGCCTCAGCAGATGCCACTGAATTGGCTGCCAGGTGCCTAGGAGAAGGTGGATGCGGGCGAACGCGAGCCAGGTGGCCTGACACGGAGCCCTGGCGAGGAACTGGCGTGCTGCGGATCAACCGGGCGCCTTAAATCAAGCAGCCCTCGTTTTTTTTTTAAGGAGGAGAGATCTCCACGGCTTCGGAAGCGGACACCTTGGCACGGTCGGCCGCCTCCTGTGTGGACCGGTTGTTGCTGATTCTGGGCACACAGCGGGGAGCGAAAGGCATTAGGAAGCGTTGGGAAGGAAAGGTGGGCAGAGCCTGGTACTCCTCGAAGAAGAATAGACCTCTTGGCGTTGGCTGCCTAGGAGCATGGCGGGCAGGTTGTTGGGGAGGAAGGAGGGGGGCATCGGGTTGAGGGGGTGACAAGCCGGTGTCGGCATTAGAAAGGGGCAGCTTGTTAGGCGCACGGTGGACTGGCACCTTGGCACAGCCGGCTTCCTCCTCTGGACTGTTTGTTGCTACATTTTACTTCTACACTTGAACTGGGCTCCCCCCCCCCCCCATGCCTGACCATGCACACGTTACGCCTTGTGGGTGATCATGGCTAGTAGTGGGTGATCCGGCTGCCCCCCCCCCATAATTCATCAAAAATAGGGGGTCTGCTTGTCATGCATGCTGCCTGCATTGCGTCTCAGTGTGGCTTTTCCATAGAGGAGGACAAACACCAAAAACATTTATTTTGATTTTTTTTTAAATATTCTCTCTCCCCCCCCCCCCCCCTCCCCTAGCAGCCTCCAGTAATGTAGTGTTTTTGAGGGTTTGGATGCCCTGGGAGGATGAAATGTTGCTGCTCTCTCGCTGCTGCACCAAATGACTCTCAGGTTTCTGCTGATACTGCAACGTCAATAAATGGTTAGAGTTTGCTGTCCCTCCTAATGTATTCAGACTTAGCAATAAGGCGCACTCATTGCTGGTGGTGTTGCAGAGGCTGGACTGCAGGTCTTTGGACATTTCCACGACTGCCTCCTTTGGAATAATAGTGAGGATTTCAAAAACACCGTTTTGTTCTTTTTTTTCCTTTTTTTTGTATCCTTTTTTGATTTCACAGAAGACTCCCCTATGCAGCCCTCGATTGAAATGCTTTCTATGCAGGCTTCCATAGCATGCAGGAGGATTCTATCAGCAGGACGTGCTCTGACTGCTGTAAGACGATCTGTGTATTTACGGGGCGCGTAAGGCTGTCCTGCATGCAGTTATTTTTGTTATTTTTTTGGCCCCCCCAAATACTGCAAGGCTTGACGCATTCCTATGCTGCTGTTACTGTATCTACCATGTTGCTGCAGCTTCTCACGGGCAAGGTAAGAGACCAGTACTGGCTGTGTGCACCCCCCACCCCTCCTTTCTTCACTGCATCCTGTGCACTGCAGCATTATGATTTGTTTGTGTTCTTCACTCAACTTATTGCTTTGTGTCGGAATGTGCACTGGTCTGCCTGTTCTGTTGAGCCCTTGTAGAAGCGTCTGCATGCCTGGGCATAGGTGTTGTCTGTGTTTTAGATATATGTATAGGTGAGGCTGCTCGAACCATTTCGTTTCCCTATTTTTTTTCAGTGTATTCTTTTTTTTGTTTCTGTTTTCTCTTTTCTCCCCTCTGCAGATTTCTACTACTGCACTGCTGTTATGATCTGGTTTACCTAACACTGAATGCAAAAAAAAAAAAAAAGGAGGGGAGAGGAACAGGAGAAAAAATCTGCTGAGTTGGCAAAGCCCGTAGCATCCATCCTACGAGCATTTCTGGGGAAGTGTCACAGCAAGCCCAGCTATGGTAGGTTCAGAGAGGAGAACTGACTTGCTGGATTAAGAGCAGAAGAGTATTATTGCGAGATTTGGGCATCCCCGGGGGGTTCTGGCTGGTATCAATGTGAAGGGGGCATCGGAGTTGGCATCCCTCGACCCCCCAACGCTGTTCAGTGGTGAAGACCCTGGAAGGGGCAAAAGGAGGGTGCTCCAGCAGCAAAGTGGTTACCTTTGGCAGCATCCCCTCCCCCACCCCTCTTCCCTTGCACAAAAATGACCGTCATAGCCGGAGAGAACATGGACGATACCTCAGCTCTTCCAGGCCACCCTCAAGACAGCTACCAACCGGACCACGATGACCATGAGTGCTGTGAGAGGGTAGTCATCAACGTGGCTGGATTGCGCTTTGAGACACAGTTAAAAACCCTTGCCCAGTTTCCCAGCACTTTGCTTGGAAACCCCAAAAAAAGGATGAGGTATTTTGACCCTCTGAGGAATGAATACTTTTTCGATCGTAACCGCCCAAGTTTCGATGCCATATTGTACTATTACCAGTCTGGGGGCAGGCTTCGAAGGCCAGTCAACGTTCCCCTGGACATGTTTTCCGAAGAAATCAAGTTCTATGAACTAGGGGAAGAAGCCATGGAGAAATTTCGAGAGGACGAGGGTTTTATCAGAGAAGAGGAACGTCCCTTGCCTGAAAAAGAGTTCCAACGGCAGGTGTGGCTTTTATTCGAGTACCCAGAGAGCTCAGGCCCAGCTAGGATCATTGCCATTGTTTCCGTCATGGTGATCCTCATCTCTATTGTTATCTTCTGCTTGGAGACTTTGCCAGAATTGAAAGATGAGAGAATCTTCAGCCGCAGGGTGGAGAACAGTACAGTCTTCTTCAAATCCAACATCTTCACGGATCCTTTCTTTGTGGTGGAGACCCTTTGCATCATCTGGTTCTCCTTTGAATTGGTGGTAAGGTTCTTTGCTTGTCCCAGCAAACCAGAGTTCTTCAAAAACATCATGAACTTTATTGATATAGTGGCTATCATCCCATACTTTATTACTTTGGGGACTGAAATGGCCGAGCAAGAAGGTCCCCAAAAAGGGGAGCAGGCCACCTCACTGGCCATCCTGAGAGTCATCAGATTGGTAAGAGTATTTAGAATCTTCAAACTCTCCAGACATTCTAAGGGCCTCCAGATTTTGGGACAGACCTTGAAAGCTAGCATGAGAGAGCTAGGGTTGCTAATCTTTTTTTTGTTCATTGGGGTCATCTTGTTCTCCAGCGCAGTGTACTTTGCTGAAGCAGAAGAGTCTGAGTCTCATTTTACCAGTATCCCTGATGCTTTCTGGTGGGCGGTGGTATCCATGACCACTGTGGGCTATGGTGACATGTACCCTGTGACAATTGGAGGCAAAATTGTGGGCTCCTTGTGTGCCATTGCTGGTGTCCTGACAATTGCCCTGCCTGTACCTGTCATCGTGTCCAACTTCAACTACTTTTACCACCGAGAAACTGAAGGGGAGGAGCAGGCTCAGTTACTGCACGTTAGCAACCCCAACTTAGCCTCTGACAGCGACATGAGTCGACGCAGCTCTTCCATTGTGAGCAAATCTGAGTACATGGAAATTGAAGAAGATCTAAATAATAGCATAGATAATTTTAGAGAGGCAAATCTGAGAACTGGCAACTGCACGGTAGCCAATCAGAACTGTGTTAATAAAAGCAAGCTACTGACAGATGTGTAGAGCCACGCCCCTCCCCACAGCTGCAGGATCTCATTGGCTCTGCCACTTTCTGTAGATGCTTTAAAACTAGTTTTTCTTTTCCAATGCTTTATCATCGTTAATGCATTGTTGCATTGCGAATTTGTGCTCAGCGAAAAAAAATAGAATTAAAGAAGCTTTCAGGATCGGTGAAAGAATACTTTTTCATTTATTTTTAAATGGGATTTTTTTGTTTTGTTTTTTCTCTTTGCTGGTCTCTGGGAAGTCTCTCCCAGCCACCAGTGGTCATAGGTTAAAGAGTTTAAAAACTAAAAAAAATAATAAAAAAAGTACTACAGGACAGCAACTTACTACTACTTTCCTCCCTTTGCTTGTCAAACTTTAAAGTTTCAAAAACAAGACCATTGAGTAAAAAAAATATGCATGGAATTTTTTTTCCAATAGCTCTTTTTGAAAGACAGTTGCGTTAAGCATCCAAGGATGTGCTCCTAAATCAAGGAGTTACCACGAAGTATGCAAACAAAAATCTCTTTTTTGACTTTGAAGACTTGTATTGCTGTCCAATGAAATATTATGCACTTAACTGATGACCTGATCCATAAAGCACCTTAGGAATTGATCCATGACTCTGCTTCATCTTAAAGGGAGAGGGACATACATATATTTAAAGTAAAAAAAAAAAAAAAAACATTTAAATTGGGAAAAAATGGACAGACATCTGCAATTGCTGCTAGAGTTTACTTTCCTAAATGCAGATGAGTTCAACATCATTTTTTTAAATGTCTTTTTGGTTTAAAAAACAAACAAACTTGGATGCAAGTTCCCTTCCTGTCTTTTTTGCCCCGCCTCTTTCCTTCCTCATCATTCTCCTTGCAAGACAGCACAATGGTATTAATCATAAGCATGTTTTTTCAATTTGATACAAATTGTATTTATTTGATAGACTCGCATGCCAGAAATGTTACCTCAAAAATGTGGGGGCTAAGTTGTTTTTTTATGATTTTTGTTTTTGTTTTAATTTGTTGATTGTATATCTTTGTCTTTCAGGGGGGGTTGCACTAGCTTAAAAGGCAAGATGCCGTAGCCCCCTCTGGCAAACAAAGCACAAACTAATTTTCTTATTTTTTGATTATTTATTATTTAATTTTATTTCTGTGTTCATCATCTGCATTCACCAAAAGTGCACTCCTAATTTCTGGAAAAAAACAACTGATAAAAGAAAATGTAATTAGTAATTTACAGTACTGTATGTACATGCATAGCAATTCAAAATGGGAACAGTACCCTTTTTTTCAGAGACCACGCATGTTCAAGTATTCAGCATTATGGCCTATTTGACTAAGGTGTAATCAAAAGTAATTTATGCATGATCTCAGTATTAAAAATGTGAAAAAAAAGTTAAAAAAAAAAAGCAAAAGCAAAAAGTTCTTATTGGATTAGGAGCCAGTTGGATTATAAGGGCCTATTGATTTTCCTGAAGTACGACTCAGGGAAATAAGTTAACATTTTCCAGGCATAATAAAAAAAAGAAAAGAAAAATAAACTTAAAAAAACACACAAGGGAGAAAAAAAGAGGGGCTTTGAGAAAGACAGAACATTATGCAGTGATGCTGAAAAAAACAAACAAAAAAAGTAGATTTACTGGACTGGTGCAGATGCATGCATTTGCTGCATTCTCAGAATGTAATTTTACCATTTACAGTATGCATTAAAAACCGCAGACCATGTCCTTAGCTATCTCATGATTTGACATCCATAGACTTTTTTTCTACGGATCTAGAATTTTGCTAAGGAAGTTCTAGACGAGAGAATGCTTAAGATCAGGCGTGGGCTACCTGTGGCTTTCCAGTGGCCGAGATCTCTCGGTAGGCCTTGTCGACGGGAGTGACAGCTCCAGTCATGCTCTTGCATTTTTGAGAGTTGATGTTTCTAGGAGCAAAGGATGCTGGGACTTGGCATTTCCTCAAGAGCCTAGAAAACGTAGGTTGCCCATGCCTAATCTGCATAGACGCTAGTGCCTTTATCCTTCCTTCACCGACTTACTGAAAGTGCCTCCGTGAACAGAGCTAAGATGTACAGGAACTGTATTGATAAAAGTCTTGATAACTTCATAGAAATCCCTACGGGGGGGGAGGTGTTTCCCCTTTTTTTGTCCAAATCCGTGAATAAAAATCTGTAATACACAGAGAAAAAGGCCAGTATGCTTAGATATATATTATATTTAAAAAATCATTTGTATTAATAATTCTTTTTGTTTAGCAACTTAAAAAAATGTTTTATATTGCTGATGTGCTGTACAGAGAATATTATTATTATTATTTCATCCTACAAAAAAAAAAAGAGAAAAAAAGAAAAAAGTTTATGCACTTATGAGCTGCAACTTTCTTTAAACAAAATTTAATTTGCTGTTTGGTCATTACTGAATGGTTTCCTTCTTAGTAAGAATAGCCACCAATACATATGCAAATATAATGCTGCAAAATGTCAATTCATTGTTGAAACGCACAACGCTATTGGATTTGAGAAAATGTTATCCCCTAGAAAAAAAAATGATATAAAACTCAGGATGTTGTCTTTCGAGTAAATGTAGATCTGGTGAATCATGTATTGTATAGAAGGACAGCAAGAATACATTTTATAAATAATATTTATTAAAGGATTTGTTGCGTTATGCCTTTACAGGGTTTTGAATAATTCAATGTGCCCAAAGAGAAATATTTATTTTTTGCTGGTGTTTATAGATTTTTTTTTTCCACCCAGTTCTTATTTTAAAGGTAACCTGACTGAGATTTTTGGAATCCAGAAAATAAAAATATTTGAGAGGCCGTGACTAGTGTATATGTAGGTACCATATGAGATAAATATTGTAATAAAAGATGGGTACTCACAAGGGTAGATTACCGCTAAGGCAACCACTGTAACTGCAGGTGGGGAAATTACACCCAACCCACTCAGTATAAAAGTCGCTCTCTGTAGACAGAAAGAAATGGGGTAACAACCCGTCACCAAAGGAGGACTTGACCATATGATGAATATTTGAACAGACGTCACCAAAAGAGGACTTGACCATATGATGAATATTTGAACAGAGGCCCTAAAATCAAAGTAAAATGTTTAAAACCAGTTTAAGAAGGGAGGCATTGGTGGACTTACCTCCCCAAGTAGACTCGAATTAGTCAGTTATCAACAACAAAAAAACTTTATTTGTAACTCCAAAGTCCGTAGAAAACTTTGAAGTTAGAAATAATTTCTTTATTTTATTTGTTTTGAATCTACTTGGGGAGGTATGTCCACCACTACCCCTGTTCATAAACTGGTTTTAAACGTTTTAAACTTTTTAGGCAGATTTTGGCGCCTCTGTTCAAATATTAATTTTTTGGAATTCTGGTCTTCAACCTCCTCGTTGAGTCACCTCTGTCCACATAATTGTATGTCTCATCAAGTGTGGCACCTCTTCCATTGGCCAACGACAAAGAATCCATAGTCTTCCCTGGCAGTCAATCCAACAAGGGTTCGGCACTCATGAACTGAGCAAAGAAACGTGCTGGGCCCCCCTCTGTGTACCAACAGAGTTTCCAATACAAAAAGTCCCTGACCCGCACTGTTTCAAAAATAAAGTACTGAATTTATTAGAAAAAAATGAAAACATAGATGCTGTTGGCAGCTACGGCCCACTGTTTCGGACAGATGAGCCCTTTTACGAGCCGCCTAGCAATTAAAATACAACTCAGCACCCACACAGCTTATATATACTAGAACTTTCCCCCTTCCTGACCAATCAGCTGGCTTCCAGCAGAATCGCGGGCCTGATGGGAGACCATAGTCCTCCCTATCATATGGTGTAAATGTTTGCATCATGTGACTAATGTGTCTTTATGACATAGAAGTCCCTGGTTGACCCTTATCAGAAATGAGGGCCACCCAGATTTGTCATGAATGCCACATAAGTCACAGGATATACACATTTATGTTTTGAAAAAGCAAGGTGAAGATTGAATGAGATTGTCTGTCCAGAGATGAATTAAGATTGTCTGGGACAAGGAACTATAGACCTTTATTCAGTTCACTTTTTTCTCAGGGCTGTGGAGTCGGTACAAAAATCATCTGACTACGACTCCTCGGTTTCCGAAATTTCCGACTCCACATACCCAAAATTGCTCCAACTACTTAGTCTAATACTTACCATGGCTGTGGAGTTGAAACAAAAAATAATCCGACTCTGACTCCTCAGTTTATGAAACTAGCGACTTCAACTCCAGGTACCCAAAAATTACTGTGACTCCACAGCTTCCTCCCAGGAGATAATATTTTGTCTTCTGTTTAAAATACATTTTCAGCACTCTGCAATAGAAAAAGTACTAAAAAGTACAAAAAAGTAGGTGAAAAGTACTGTCTAAATTATTCTGAGTATTTTATTGCTTGCTGCTGGTGGCCTAAAGGGCATTTTAATGAGAAAGTATGAAAATATCACCTAGGAGAAAACTTAGGAGAAAAAGTTATTTGCATATGGGCTAATGGCCCTTATTCAATTCACTTTTCTCCTAAGTTTATCTTTAAGCTGATATTTTCACACCTTATGAATAAAATGCCTTTTAAGCCACCAGTGAGCTAGAAAATACTTAATAAATAATTGTAAACGTTTTAAAAGTACTTTTCTACTAATTTTGTTGGTACTTTTTCAATTGCAGAGTGTTGAAAGAGTTGAAAAGGAAATGAAAAACTTATCTCCTAAGAGAAAAGTGAGGAGAAAAATGTAATTGCATATAAGCCTATGTAGTTGATGGTTTCCTTAAGAAGGGGTGGGGAGGAGGAGAGCCTGTTTTCCATTGGTTTTCACATCAAGTGAATGGGAGTCCACATTACTGCATTTTATAGGGTTCCAGCTGCCACTTTTACCAGATCTCAGATGATATGTACCTTAAGAATTTTTATTTGTTTATTGATAAGACACATCTCATAGCATAGCTTTCTGAAATATGCTTGAGATGCATTTATTTCTAAATCAATGCTACTTGAGAATTTGTCTTCAATTGAGTATATAGTACGACCTATTTAATAATTTATAAATATTTTTTTATTAGGAGCCTATACAAAATCAATCAATCAATTTTCTTCTTTAGCTCCACCTGCTGGTGGGACTGTCCAAATCCAAATAAGCTTTATTGGCAGGACCAAATACATTTAGCATTGCCAAAGCAAAACAAAGCATTAACATGGGGGGGGGGGGGGGGGGGGATAAGGGAAGGGTATAGGGGGTTGGTCTAAGGTTTTGAACAGAAACAATTTATGTTCAATGGTTTTTAAATACACAAAACTCTGACATTACAAAACCAAAAGTCTCCAGACTTGGTGACTGTCCTTACTAGGTCCTGTGTTTTGGCGGGCTATCTTATCTTTTTCTACAGCAGTAAAGCAAGACCTTTTATGTACTCACAAAGCAGGTGGAGTCCCAAATATATATAACATTTTAAATTGTGAATTACCGGTATTATTTTTATGATTAAACATTATTTTTTTCATCTTAACCTTACTAAATAGAGCAGAAATGACAAAAAAACTCATGATGTATTCCCATTAGGTTGACTGCAGTGAAAATTGAATGCTGGCATAGCTATACATGTCCCTTGCATCTGCTGTCCTCCAGTGATACTCCTGTGGTACAGTAAACATTTCCCCTTGTGCACAATTGATAACTCAAGAACCTGTACAAGCATAAAGATCCCTGGTAGCTAATGACTTTTTCAAGAGTTATTGCTGTCCAGCCCTTTCGAGGGCTACTGTTATGCTTTAAAAATGGTGAGTTATGCTTTAAAGGCCTATGTCTCTGATGTAATTTCAATATTTAACCCCAAATCATTCTCACAGAGTGCTTCATTCATCAACTTCATTAAGGGCTATAAGAGCGGGCATGACTGACTTCAGGCCAAAGTCACTACAGTAACTGAGTTTTAAAATAGGATTACAGATTTAACAGGAAAAATAACAAAAATAAATATTAAATAACTTTAACCTTCAGGTCAAAAATATGCCAGTTAAGGTTATGTCTTATTTGACACTTATCAGGGTTGCCAACCCAAGGTCTATTTTTTCTTTTATGATTATGATTTTTAAAACATACACTTTGTAAATAATAATATAACTTGTATATGTTCCTTGTGAGAAGTCCAGATTCAATTGGTATCACAGAATACGGTTGATTTGCTAAGTCTGGAGAATAATGGATAATGCCAGAGAATTTCTTGGCAATCCATACTCCAAAAATAATACAGTTCACTGGCCTGGAAAGAAGCCCAATTTGAGTTTTGGAAATTTCAAAGCTGGTTGCAAATTGAAAGGTAGCGTATATACTCGATTACAAGTCGACCTTGTGTATAAGTCGACTCCAATATTCAACCCTCTTAAACTGGAATTTCTTATTGACTCAAGTATAAGTCTACCCAATAAAAGTTAATGGCTGCACTTGAGGCTCAGGAGGGGTTAATGACTGCACTGCATACAGTATTGCAGCCATTAACCCCTCCTGCCCCTTAAGTGCAGCCAATACCTCCTTCAGGCCTCCAAGTGCTGCATTTATTCACTCCCTTTTATGCAGCCCAGTATTTCCCCCCTGCCCCTTTCCTTGTTAATTGTTGTGTCCAGGACCTTCATACCTGTGTTTTCTTGGCATTTTCTTTCCTCAAAGTATCACCGCAGGGTCAATTGTTGCACATGGGAATGCCACTAATAGTACACACATTACTCCGTGTTCTCAGTCTTTCCCGTGAATCAGATCTAAATTTCTAGACTTATACTCGAGTATATACAGTAAGCATAACTTAAAATAAAGCTAAATTAGGAAATGGCTTGTACAGCAGTGAGATATAGTTTAGACTAAAACTCCTCATGGAACAAAGTTGGCTAGTCCCCTTTTCACATCCCATATCATCCACCTGCCACAGTTTAGTTTTACGTGCATGTATTTTTGACAGCCTGTAAAAAAAGCTGTTTGTAATTTTGCATGCATGACCAAAAGCGTTCACCTAAACATTCATGAAAATTTAGGATTTTCAATATAGTATTTTCAGAAACGTGAATGAGCAGAAATGTAAAGTTGATTTTGGTTACGTTTTTATGAAAATTGAATTTACATTTCCACAAATACTATATTTTTGCGAAAATTTAACATCAGGCACTTTTTCACTTTTAAAACACCCACTTCAAATATTCTGGGTCACTTTAGCATTTTCCCCAAAAATCCTCTTTTGGATTTCTTTTTCCGTGAACATTACAGGCCCACTTAAATGGACTCACTTTTTTACAGACTTACTGACTTTCCATAATTTCCTAGACTGTTGGCAACCCTGAAACTTGTTAATATCAGTATTATGTCTGGAGGATAACATAGTAGATATGTCTAGGTCATTGATTTCTGGAACCAGATAGGCATTTGAAAAAGAAAAAAAAATTGATACTAGTGTGCTATCCTTTGAGGTTGCAGGAAATAAAACTAAAATAAAAACACAGATGTATGTTTGTTTGGTGCTGTACGCAAAAGTGCTTTCATGAATGGGGCAACATAGAATTCCAAAAAGTTTCACTTGATCTGATGTTTGTATGGAACATTAATTGTACTTCAAAGTGAAAACTGTTTTTTTTTCTGCTAAAGTCATTAGTGCAATAGTTATAATACTCCACAAAGTGTCTCTCTGGTTGGTTGTATGACAACCTTCCCAGTAGATAAGCAGGTCTCCTCACATGCTTGGATGATACCTACAAAGGAAATAAAATGGGTGGTCAATGTTTGGCCACAGACACCAGTCAATGTAATTAATGGGTAGTTAAGTTAAGCTTGGGGGATTTTTTCTTATTGTTTTTAGAACATTGCAAAGACCAAAAAAGCCTACTCTAGCTCCCAGCATTTTGTGGAGATGCAACTACTCACAGGCCGATTGCCAGACAACCAACGGGAGTCACTTTGGAGAATATTAAAACATTCTAAAGGTAAAAACTTTTGGAAAAATATGTAAATCACATGCATGTAGTGTTCTTACTCAGTGCCCAGTCTAGAAACCTCATGGTGATCACTTTGAAGAAAAATGTTATAAATTTAAAGAAGTGAATGTAGGTTCTCAGACATTGTGAATCTGTGGAAAAATAAAAGCAAAAATGTCATCTGCTTCAACATTTGTAAGTGAACACTGCTGCTGAAGTGTTGGTAACAGAAGGTGTGCATAAGTATTTTTGCTATATTAGAATTCCCTTTCTGGGCTGTCAAGGAGGCCCCTCCCCAATCCCAAGTGAAAACTGAACTGAGATCTTTGCTTCTCTTGCTTGGAGCTCTGCTCCACACCTTCCAGGTGGATATAAATCAGCAGATCACTTCACCTGCCAATAATGTTGTTTTTATTAGCTTGTAGACACCGGGAAAGGGTAGAGCTGAACTCTAAGCTGGGAAGTGAAGGCACTGTTTGGTGTAAGCCCAAGATTGAGGGCACTATTTAGTGTAAACCCAAGATTTCAGGGCCTCCCATGCTCACTGGAAAGGATTTAACCTCCCTGGCGGTTAATTTTTTTTGCCAAATTGGCAAAAAAAAACTTTTTTTTTAAATTTTTTTTTTGTTTCATGTAAAGCTACCAGAGTGGTAGCTACATGAAACACCACTAGAGGGCGCATGTGTCCCTCTAGTGCGATCGTCGCCGGCATCTATAGCAAACAGGGGAACGCGTATACAACGCGTTCCCCTGTTTGGCTTCTCCTGTCGCCATGGCGACGATCGGGATGACGTCATGGACGTCAGCCGACGTCCTGACGTCAGACACCTCCGATCCAGCCCATAGCGCTGCCCGGAACTCATTGGTCCGGGCAGCGCAGGGCTCTGGCGGGGGGGGGCCCTCTTTCGCCGCTGCGTGCGGCCGATCGCCGCAGAGCAGCGGCGATCAAGCTGTGCGCGCGGCTAGCAAAG